>NC_053389.1:668260022-668349896 GCF_905171765.1 Bufo bufo
ATAGTAACTAGCAGCTGTGGCTAGTATGTTGCAATGGTATACAAAGTCTCGTATCTTGCTTGCTGATTGTTACAGCATATCAAATGATGCGTTATAGTGGCTTGCTGTGTGTGAACACACTACTCACTGTTTGAAGCGGTAAAGTGACCGGTCACTCGTGCTCAGCGTGGTGTCCCACGTGTTGCAGCACAAGAGGTCTCAGTTCCGGTCCGCTCTCTGTGTATGTGAGCAGGGTACCGTGGCAGGGAAAGAAACTGTCCGTTTAGACGCCGGGGTCTGTATATTCTGACCCACTTGAATTGTCGGCGTTACCTTGGTGTCTGTTGGTATAGACACAGCTGGACTTGAATTTCTTCCTGTCTGATATGTAGAAAGCGCTCCAAAGAACTCCAAATGTTGCGCAGGTAATACGCTGCGGTTTCTTACTTGCTTTACTCGAGACTTGTGCACCAGACGCGTTTCGGAGTTGGCAGTGACTCCTTCCTCAGTGGTCAAGAATATCAAAAATATCACATGAAAAATCCTGTTAGTTCAGAATCAATTAAACCAGTCAGACAGACATATATTCATACACATTTGAAAAGTAGATCTAGAAAGTATCCTAGACAGGAAGTTAGCCATGAAATGGCCACTTTCAGACAATCGGTAGAATGTGATATAAGGAAAATAAATACGTTAAAAAATATGAGTAATAATAATTTATCTCGACAGGAGGTACATGCAGTCAAACAACTACAGAAAGATAATAACATAGTGATACGCCCCGCAGACAAAGGCGGGGCAGTCGTCATTTTAGAAGCAGAAAAGTACAATAATGAATGCAAGAGGCAATTAGGGGATACCAAAACATATAAAAAACTAAAATCAGATCCTACAATAAATTATCATTTAGAATTATTAGAATTATGTAATAAAGGTCTAGAACAAGAAATTCTAACAAAAGAGGAATACAACTATATACTGAATACCCAACAAAGACTACCAGTCTTTTACTGCATCCCAAAACTGCACAAAAACCATACTGACCCTCCAGGACGACCCATTATTTCGGGTATAAATTCACTAACAGCGAATCTGTCTCAATATATAGACAGACTATTACAACCTGTAGTGAAAAAAACTAGATCCTACACTAAGGATACGACCCAAATAATAAAAACAATAGAAGAAATAAAATGGGATCCAACTTGGATTATGGGTACATTAGATGTACAGTCTTTGTACACTATAATCCATCATGATCAGGGAATCCATGCTATGAAAGAACAATTAACACATGACGGAAAATTACCTATTCAACAGATAGAATATATAACGGAGGCGGTTCGATTTATATTGGATCATAATTATTTTTACTTTGATACAGAATTTTACGTTCAAGTGCAAGGTACAGCCATGGGCACCAGGTTTGCCCCCAGCTATGCCAACCTTTTTATGGCTCAGTGGGAACAGGACACCATTGTCCCAAGGCTGGGGACAGACCTGGTGCTCTGGAATCGTTATATAGACGATGTGTTGTTTATATGGAAGGGTGATCAAATATCACTTGATCTCTTTTTAGAAAGTATTAATGACAACTCACTGAACTTGAGCTTTACGGCCACCACAAGTACCTCCTCAGTCGAATTTTTGGATCTGCAAATTAACATAGAAAAAGAAAAATTAGTATGTAGCACCTATCAAAAACCTACGTCTAAAAATAGCTATATATTATATGATAGCTGCCATCTACCACAATGGTTGGTCAATATCCCATCAGGACAATTTAGACGGATCAAAAGAAATTGCTCAAAAGAAGAAATTTTCGAATCAGAAGCGATAAAATTAAAGGACCAATTTTTGCAGAAAAAATACCCACTGCAAGTATTGGAATCCTCTCTGGAAATAGTGCGCAAACTTGATCAAAACTCTTTCTTTTTAGATAAAATAGAAACACCAAAGACCGACGATAATGTAAGACTAATATTGCCTTTTAACTCTCAATATAAAAAGATCAGATATATAATCAATAAACATTGGCATCATATTGTCAAAGACAAAACAATAGGTCACATTTTACCAAACAAACCTCAAATCACCTTCACCAAAGCTCCCAATTTGGGCTTATTGGTAGCACCCACAATCATTAACAAATTCCCAAATACACCATCAATCCAAAAATGGATAGGGTTAACAGGTTTTCATAGATGTGGGGCATGTATGGGATGTAGATCCACCACATTCCCTAAAAAAACCATTGAAGTTAAATCTACCAGCAACACTCATATCCATAAAATCAGAGAGTTCTTGACATGCAATACAGAAAGTGTCATATACATTATCCAATGCCCATGCAGAAAACAATACGTGGGCAGAACGAAAAGAACACTGAAAAAACGTATTGCTGAGCATATCTCAAACATTAAAAAAGGTTATGATAAACATACCTTATCCCTCCATTTTAAGATGGTACATAATCAAAATCCACATGGAATGACCTTTGCAGCCTTGGGGAAAGTGAATATTCACTGGAGAGGAGGAGATCATATAAGTCGCATGTCTAGAATTGAATCCCAAAAAATTTTTTTGTTCAATTCTATCCTCCCTCTAGGACTAAACGCGGAAATGGAAGTTTTTGGTTTTTTGTAGAGTACTGACCTTGTATGCATTATTGCTCACTAGGAATATATACAATTAATCCATATATCTTAAGTTGACGTTAATGCCAGTTATGTATTTGATAAATTCGATATAGAAAACTAATAACTGATAATTATACTAACTGTATCAATTGCATTGATTACATTAATATCTTACTAAATTATGTATTATTGTACTTAAGTATATTTTTTTTTTAAAAAAACATTTTTACTTATTTTTATCATTTTTATCAAATTTTACTCACAAAGTCCCATATGTATTATTCTGCATCATTACAATCCCATATTGATTATACTTAATATTGCAACACATATTTTTACACTCAGATATATATATATATGATGCGGTTTGACCGGGGACACCTGTATATGGGGATCAACACCTATGATCCATAATGAATAAGGATGTAGACACGGTCAAACAGCAGGGAATACGATAAATGAAGCAGAATAATGAGTGGAATTGTATCATTACTAGTATAGAATAGATATCTAATATGATTAATGAACGACCCATTGGATAACTCTATAAATTATACTATACATAATATATGCTGGTCATAATTTTATATTTTTAATCTTTTATCTTTTTACTATTTTATTATGTTATAATCTTGAAGAGCGGTATTCTTAATAATCTGATCTTGCTTGTATCCTTACATGCAACTAAATAAAGATCACAATTGTGTTTATAGGGACAAAACGCACAAAAACCGCATCAGATTGAGAAACAAGCAATATTAAATATTAACTACATCCAAAGATATATGAAATGACGATTAAATATAAATCACATGTTATATGCAAACAATCCTGTATCAATAAGCAATTTTAAACTAAACTTATATTAAATTCGACTATGATGTTTTTAGGACTTTGTTCACATGAAAGACCGCTTTTAAATATCATACCATCAGCCAATGCGTTTATTTTTATTTTTATTTTTTATACACATGTATATACACATACATATATATTACTATGTATTTCCGACATTTAGAGTATGTTTATAGGTATATATTCATGTGCAAATAACTAAATAACCAAATGTCAAACAGCCGGGAATCCTAAATCCAGACTTTCTGTTCCACTTCATGATGACGAAATAAATCATAATGAACAGATGAGAAAAAAAAAAGGTTGACCACTGAGGAAGGAGTCACTGCCAACTCCGAAACGCGTCTGGTGCACAAGTCTCGAGTAAAGCAAGTAAGAAACCGCAGCGTATTACCTGCGCAACATTTGGAGTTCTTTGGAGCGCTTTCTACATATCAGACAGGAAGAAATTCAAGTCCAGCTGTGTCTATACCAACAGACACCAAGGTAACGCCGACAATTCAAGTGGGTCAGAATATACAGACCCCGGCGTCTAAACGGACAGTTTCTTTCCCTGCCACGGTACCCTGCTCACATACACCGAGAGCGGACCGGAACTGAGACCTCTTGTGCTGCAACACGTGGGACGCCACGCTGAGCACGAGTGACCGGTCACTTTACCGCTTCAAACAGTGAGTAGTGTGTTCACACACAGCAAGCCACTATAACGCATCATTTGATATGCTGTAACAATCAGCAAGCAAGATACGAGACTTTGTATACCATTGCAACATACTAGCCACAGCTGCTAGTTACTATCCAACAATAGCAGAGACATAGCGCATTTACCATTGCGCATTTGGATTTATTTATTATCAACCCCACGATTTCGTATTGGGTACCAGTGACACCCCATACTGGTTATTTGAGTCCACACAGATGGTTATTTATGTACTAATTGTATTTTATTGAATGTATTTTATGATATTAAGGTACCTTATATTATTTTATTGTGACAAATAAATAGTTTAAACGCATTGGCTGCAGCTCCATTTGATTATCATATGTAGGTGTGCCCCTCTCCTCTACTTAGTCTATTTTACCTACCTAGAAGATTGAGGATATCTTTCTCTTAGGGGGAGCACCCATTCCGTATTAATTGGAGGGTGAGCCAATCCAATCCTACTTCTATCTTTAGAGTACCTCAGGTATAATTAACCTGGAAAACTGGGTGGGAATGATCCTCCACACCAGTGGTGCAATTTCTGCACTAGTTACTGAGTCCTGAATCTCTCAGAACTAACTCTGAACTAGAAACTTCCAACTGACTCCCTAGGCTAGGCCCTGGCCTATTTATACTAAACTGGGGGCTCCCTCTGCTGGCTGGAATATGAATTGCCTGCTACAGGCCTAACTTTCTTAAAGGGAGATACACATTATAATATAGCAGTGTCGGGTAACCTACCCGTATGCTGCACACCCCCAGACTTTAACGTGAGTAAGGCCTCGTACTCACACACATGCCTTCCTGAACCGGCATAAAATGGTACATAATTTAAGCATTACATTATAAATATGATAAATAATTATTTCACACAGAAGATATAACATTTGTAACTTAATGAACAAACGACGCAAGGGAAAAGGGCATCTTCTTGCTTCTTAGACACGGCCGCTGACCTGGCACAGCGGACTTAAGGTGAACTAGGTTAGTCCATAGTAACACATGTCAAGAATAAGATTTTTTTTCAAGTCTCTGTACGTGCAACTAGAGAATGCAAAGATATATCACTTTTTCAAATATAAAAGTTCAACATCAGTCCATTTTTCTTGGCCTAAATATAATAAAGAAACTACACAGGGGTTTCCTGCGTGTGTATAACAGGCAAGGACTCACGTGGAGGAGTCCATTCTTGCGCACAAACGTCAAGCAAGCTATTTCCAGTAGTAACTGCTTGGGGGGAGACACCACCAGCATAATCAAAGTCCCCTAAACGGACTGGCGGACGTCCCCTGTTCATCCGGGTGGACCTTCTCAACACAGGGGTCTCCTCTTCCCTTAGCATCGAGGTAGAAGAGAGAGGAGCAACAGGAGGGTCTCCATCATTAAGACCCTGGTCAGGAACAACAGGAACAACAAGATCCCCTATAGGGGGGACTGGATCCGGGGCATCTTGAACCGGCTCTTCTGGAGGTGAAGACACAGTAGGTGCCGGAGCGGGCACCAACAAATTCAACCATGGTGTCAGGAGCCAATGCATGGGATCAGTGTCATACATTAGATTACTG
Source organism: Bufo bufo (assembly GCF_905171765.1). Taxonomy (NCBI): domain Eukaryota; kingdom Metazoa; phylum Chordata; class Amphibia; order Anura; family Bufonidae; genus Bufo; species Bufo bufo. The sequence continues at coordinate 668,265,767 of NC_053389.1, forward strand.
ACAGCCTGCATAGGATCCTCGGGCTGTATTGATGTCTCTGACACGGGTGATTCGGATCTAGAACTCTCAGCACTGGGTTCTTGCGTCAGGCAGAGCTTTAACCGGTTCCTGTGCACAATTTGGGATCCCCTGCCTTCCCGGGTGATCTCATAAGTGTGGGTCCCAGCATTTGGGATTGCAGTGACAACATAGGGACTCTGCTCCCATTTACTGTCCAGTTTACTTGTACGGCGGTTATTTTTCAACCACACCACAGCCCCTATTGTCAAGGGTTCTGCATGGGCTGCTTGATCATAGTCTCTCTGCTGTCGGTCTCTAGCATAACCCATACGTTCCTGAACAATGGCTTTGGCCGTATTCAATCGCCTTTGGTGCTCAGCAACCCAGTCGGTGTTAGGTAATGGGTTGATGCAATCAGGTACGTGTATGTCCAAGGAGTGATCAGCAGGCAATGTCCCTTGGCGCCCAAACATCAAATAAAAAGGAGTATACCCAGTGGAACAATGGATGGTATGGTTGTACGTGTACATGAGCTGTGGCAACAGGCTGGGCCAATCCCCTCTGGTTTCAGGAGGCACAGCCCTCAGCATCTCTATCAAGGTCTGATTCATTTTTTCACACAGCCCGTTACCTTGAGGATGGTAGGCCGTTGTCCGGATCTTCTTACAGTTGTGTAAGCGGCACAGTTCATGGAACAGATGGGACTCAAAAGCAGGTCCTTGATCGGTGAGGATCTTTTCTGGACATCCGTAGGGCAGGAGGAAGTGTTTCCAGAACAGTTCGGCTGTAGTCTTGGCCGTCTGGTCCCTCACAGGCACCGCTACAACAAACTTAGTGAAGTGGTCAATAATAGTCATGGCATAAGCATACCCTGAGCGACTAGGCTCCAACTTCACAAGTTCAAGAGGACGGGTACTTACAATGGGTCGCAGTGGTGCCCTCTGGTCCTGGTGCTCACTTCGTTTTAAGGCACAGGCTATACACTCCCGACACCACCTCTCAATGTCTTCTCTCATGCCCACCCAATAAAACCGCTGGCGGATATTAGCCTCAGTCTTTTGGACCCTAAAATGACCGGATTGATTGTGGTACATCTCCAACACCATACCTGCATCTCGTCGGGGTATGAGAATCTGATGCACTCTTTCGTTGGATACTGGGTCTAGGCTTCTCCGTAGCAATAGGCCCTTTTGTATGAAGAGCTGATGGCGCTGTCTCCACAGTTTGATGAGCTCTGGATCTGCACTCTTACGCCTAATTCTCTCAGGGGCTCTGCCACTAGTAATAAAATCCAACAACTTACCCAGCACTCTACTTTCAGACTGTAATTTCACCCACCTTTCCTCTTTGGGCTCAGGCTTACTGGAGGGTGAAGGGGCTGCGGCTCTGTCATTGGTAGCTCGAGCCTGATCCTGTTGAGCAAACTTGTTATAGAAGGCCGGCATTTCTACATCTTCCCAAGCATCCCGCCCATCATCAGGAGCTGTCTCTGTGGGAAGCCTGGATAAAGCATCAGCATTGTCATTAGTACGTCCAGCACGGTATTTTACAGAGAAATCATAGTTGGCGAGGCGAGAGGCCCATCTCTGCTCCAAGGCCCCCAATTTAGCTGTATTTAGATGCGCCAGAGGGTTATTGTCGGTGAATGCAATGAACGGGGTGGCGGCTAGATAATCTTTGAATTTCTCCGTCACTGCCCACACTAATGCCAGGAACTCTAGTTTGAAGGAACTATAATTCTGATCATTTTTCTCAGCCCCTTTCAGGGAGCAGCTTGCATAAGCTATCACCCTCTCTCTGGGCCAACACAGCTCCCAGGCCTCGCTTGCTAGCATCTGTATAAAGATGGAATGGTTTGCTGTAGTCTGGATAACCTAACACAGGAGGCTCGGTCAGTTTCTTTTTTAACAATTGGAACGCTATTTCCCTTTCCTCATTCCACTCAATGGGCACATGAGTTCTAGGACTTTTCTTGGGTTGCCCCCTCAGGAGTTCCTGGATAGGATCAGCTATTTGAGCAAAATGGGGGATAAAACGTCTATAGTAGCCTGCAAAGCTAAGGAAACTCCTCACCTCTTTGACGGTAGTGGGGACCGGCCAATTACGGACAGCCGCTAGCTTATCCGGGTCAGGCTGCACGCCCTCTGCGCTTACCACATGCCCCAGGTATTTTACTGCAGGTTTGAGCAAGTGACACTTGGATGGCTTTACTTTCAAGCCATATTTGATAAGGATTTCAAATACTTCTGCTAAATGTTTCAGATGGTCCTCATATGTTTTTGAGTACACAATGACATCATCTAGATACAGCAGCACCGTTTCAAAGTTTTTGTGGCCCAAACACCGCTCCATTAGTCTCTGGAAAGTCCCTGGGGCATTACATAGCCCGAACGGCATACAATTGAATTCAAACAGGCCTATGGGTGTGGTGAAAGCAGTCTTTTCCCTATCCTCGGGGGCCATGGGTACTTGCCAGTAGCCACTGGTCAAGTCCAATGTGGAGAAATAAGAGGAGGAGCCCAGAGCAGTTAGTGACTCCTCAATGCAGGGCAGTGGGTATGCATCTTTGTGGGTTATTTGGTTAATTTTTCTATAATCCACACAGAAACGGATACCACCATCCTTTTTCTTTACAAGGACCAGGGGTGCAGCCCACGGGCTACGGCTGTCCCGGATTACATTAGAGTCTTTCATCTCTTGGATCATTTCTTTTACAGTCTGATATGAAGTCGGCGGTAAGGGTCTGTATCTCTCCTTGATAGGAGGATGAGAGCCAGTAGGTATGGTGTGTTGTATGGCACTAACCTCTCCATAATCAGTAGCATGTTTACTGAAGGCCTGGTGGTGCTCTTTGACAAGCTGTAGGATCCCTTCTTGTTGATGTTGGGGGGTAGTCTCGTCCCCGACATGGAGCTCTTCCCACCAGGGCACTTGTGGCTGGGTTACCGGCGAACGTCCGCTGACTGCAGCTGGCAGCTTTTCTGTCACTGGAAGACGAATGATGTCTTGGAAGGACACCTGGGAAAGCTGGGCAACAGGGCAATGCTTAGTAAGCGCAACAGGATGATCACTCAGGTTAATCAGACGGACAGGTACTTTACCTTGGGAGACGTTCACCAGGCACTTGGCAGCTCTCACATAAGGGCAGTTCTCCATCTGGATTGGTTCTACCAGGGCTGGATAATCTTGTCCTTGGACTCCCAGGATAGCACGACACCATAAAAGAGTTTGAGAATTAGGAGGCAAAGTCACAGGCTTATTATCACGGATCCTGGCAGTACAAATTTCTCCTTTCCCATTAGCAAACCTCTGCTGAGCACTTAACACGGTAATAGTCTTCTGAATCACCCTCTTGGATGCAGAGGAAGCAGTGGGCAAAGTCTGGTGTAATGCGGCAAGTATTTCAGAATAACAGTTTTTGAAGACATTGGTGCCTAGAATGACAGGATGTCCTCCTCTGTCGCCGGCTTGTACTACTATCACCCCCTGTTGAGGCAAGGTTGCTTCTCCCACCTGCAGAGTGGGTTCCCAGTACCCATGAATCTTTACTGGTTTGCCATTGCTGGCGATAATCTCCACCCAAGATTCAGGCGGCTGGGTTAACTGGTTGATGTCCCAGAATTTTTCAAATGCGGGCAGCTGAATGGTAGTGACCTGGGACCCAGTATCTAGTAGGGCTTCAAAGGGGACCCCGTTGATCTCTATATTGATTTTAGGATGGGATCCTACATACCGGGGCATCCAACTTGGATCCTTTGGACCTAATGTTCTACCTCCCAAGGGGCGGTCCTCAGCCTCGAGGGTAGCCCGTTTAACTGCCAGCACGTGGATTCTGTGTGTCCCACCTTTTTACAGTATTTACACACGGGCCGCTTGCGATCTTTGGAGCGATCTCTATTACGCCTCCCAGGATCCCTGGGGTGAGTCTCTTGGTATGGAGGTGAGAATGGCTTAGGAGGTGACAGGAACTCTTCCTCTGACATTAGGGGTTTTTCCCATTCCTCTATCTTTCTGCACACTCTCTCTAAACTTTTAGTGAGGTGGTTTACCTGTTCTGTCAGCATGGCAATAGTATCGGTAGCTGAAGCTTGAACAGCTTGACCGGCCTCAGCCTGGTTAGTGATAAGCGGTTTTGGCCTGCAGGCTGGTGACTCAGGAGGGGTGCTCAACTCCGTAGATACTGTTGACCCCAGAATTCTTATAGCCAGCTCTTTAAAATCCAGAAAGGTACTGTTAGGGTGCTGGGCTGACAGCATTTTTAATTGAGTCCTTATTTGCTCACTAGACACCCCTGTGATAAATTGTTCCCTCAGGGTCTGGTCCTGATTATCAGCCTCCTTGGGATCTATCTGGATTACAGCCCCCAAAGCCTCCTGAAGTGATAGGGCATAGTCACGGAGGGACTCACCGGACTTCTGTTTCTTGCCAAAGAAGTGCATCTTTATCTCTGAGGCAGTCCTTGTTTCAAAAGTGGCCCTGAGGCGGGTGAATATTTGCTCTAGAGTACTCCGCTCAGCAGCAGGCCAGGATAATACCTCTCTGCGGGCAGCTCCCTCCAATTGTGCTAGCAGAATTTCCATCTGCTGTTCGGCATTTATGGGGTACAGTTTGAATAATGCCAGCAACTTTTCCTTAAAGTCTCTTAAGGTATGGGCCTCCCCTTTATAGCGGGGAAACCATGGGGCCCCAAAATAGTAAGGCATAGTGAAGGGCATCATGCTGGGGGCTATAGGATGGTTGGAAGCCGCAAGCTCTCCTGGGGACGGCTGCTCGGGAACTCCCGGTTCTGACATATTAGTTTATTAAGAGGCGGCTGCTGGCGACTAGAGGGGCCGGAACAATCCCCTTCCCTCCGGTTACAAGTCCTTACCGGTATCGCCGGGGTTGCGCAGGCCAAGTCCCGCGAGACTCTGGACGTCCTGTGTACGCGGTGACGTTGCTGACGTAGGAGAAGCAGGGCCGCGGCGGTGCGATGATGAAGAGGGGCGGGATTCTCTGTGTCTTTGAAGGGATCCGCCCACGAAGGTCCTCAGCAGCGCGGGAAACTTTACTCCAGGCGGCCGGCGGCCATCTTGGTCACCATTCCCTGACAGCAAGCAGGGGTGTTGACAAGTTAATAAATTGTAATCCACAAACACGATTTTCTCTCCCTGGGGGTAGCGCAACACAGCACAGCGCCTCCGATTCCTCCTAGGCACAATGGTAATCCACCGACTTGGAAATAAAGGGTACAGTCCTTGCAATACGGTGGTGGAATAGTTAAAGCACACAGTTCACACTTCTCTGCACTCCAGAAGCATGCGGATCCTGTTCGTGACGCCAAAAAGAGCGATGCAGTATCCCAGGGGGTCAGTAGTGTAGCTTTAGGTATGCGGGGCTTTGTAGTGCAGGGCAACCCACTAACCTGGGATTCACTGTCGTCTTCAGTCGGGTCAACACTGGAACAGGCAGTTGATAAATGTCGTGACGCCAGTGCCAATTGAACGGTGACACACCGTGTAGTGATAGGTGGAATAATTGAGCAATCCTGATATTTATATAACAGGTTAACTTTACTGAACGAATTTGAAGATGGATGAACAGTCAGTGAATACAGTTCCAGAGTTATTCCACACGTTACCATACAGTTACAGAAGTGGTTCAGGCTTTTACTCACAGTCGCAAAAGGACTAACTTCAAGACAGGCCTCCTAGGATCAGGGATTTCCTCTTACGCTAAATGCAGCAATACCCTTCAGGCAACTATTCTCTCTGCAGGGGTATACTTATTTCTTCTCCTGCTTTAGTTCCTGGCTGTAGGCAATACCCTCAAGGTCCAGACACCCAAATCACGGTGATAACCCTTGAGCAGAGGTTTTGTAGAGGTTTTCTTCTCTCCTGATGGCAGGCTCTATCTTTAGAGTACCTCAGGTATAATTAACCTGGAAAACTGGGTTCGAATGATCCTCCACACCAGTGGTGCAATTTCTGTACTAGTTACTGAGTCCTGAATCTCTCAGAACTAACTCTGAACTAGAAACTTCCAACTGACTCCCTAGGCTAGGCCCTGGCCTATTTATACTAAACTGGGGGCTCCCTCTGCTGGCTGGAATATGAATTGCCTGCTACAGGCCTAACTTTCTTAAAGGGAGATACACATTATAATATAGCAGTGTCGGGTAACCTACCCGTATGCTGCATATCAACCAACCCCCTGTCATGCTGGCCTCCCCTAAATGCTCCGCTCCCCAGTCGGGCCTGTACTCCATACACTGTACATATATCGTATCTCTGTAGTGAGCATGGTTCTGTTACCATGTCTATATGTTAAACAGGTGGAGTCCACATTTTTCGCACAGCCCAGGGCCCATAGTAGCCTCTCAAGTAAATTAAATGACTACAATGACAAGATACTGCTTGCTAGTATTATGTATACAATAAACTTAGAATGCAAAATTGAATGTTGTAGTTATGTATTTCAATTCGATTTGGCGCATTCAATATAGTTAAATAAACACATGTTCACATATTTGTTTTCATTTACGGAATCGACGGAATGTGACTGTGTTGTTACCACATTATTACAAGATTTGGGGCCCCACTTTTGATTTTGTCCAGGGCCATGATTTGTCTAAAACTGGTCCTGCCAGGAGGAAGAGTGGCGGATACGGTGAGGTGCCCTAGGAGTGACGTATAGCGGAACTATGCTGGTTGTGCTGGCAGTGGAGGTGTGAGGATCAGCAGAGTCGGGTAGGAGGGGGTGTTGTGAAGGGTTGGGCAGACTTCTACGTGGCACTCACTTACTGCTCCTCCATCCCAATCAGCGACCACTCCGGCCTCATCCTCTTGCTGCTGCTGTGGTAATCCCCAGGTAATCCTCTACACACGGCTTCTCTTTATAGGTCACGTAATTCTGCAGATGATGTCAAACAACTAGTACTGGCCAGGACATGCTGAGAGTGATTATCCAAAACATCTGTGGGGACAGAGCACTTCTGATGTGCAGGTCAAACGAGTTTTAAGAGAAAGTACCTGTCCCGGGTGCCAAATACCTTAGGTAAGCCACTGCTGGTCAGGAATGACACAAAATAGAGTCATAGGAATAGATGCTGCAGAATTGTTATTACATGGAGCATGATATGTTACGAGAGGTTAGAGGTCCACTTTAAAGGGGTTATCCAAACCTGAAAATCCCACCCACAATGCCCGTGCTCCTCCTACAGAGAATACTTACCTGGTCCCCGATGCGGATGTCCTCCTGGATCACTCCATGGCTGTCGATGCATCTCCCGGCGCGCAGATCATAACACCGTCGTGGAGGAGGATTGCAGCCAGTAGCAGGCCACGACCCTGAGTCATGTGTCGGATCCAGCTAAATGCTCTCTGTATGAGGGACCCAAGTATTGTGGGTGATTTTTCCAGGTCTGAATAACCCCTTTAATCATGTGGACTGCAGCTGTCACTTGGTAATTTAAAGTAAAGGGGTTGTCCCATCTGGGACACTGATGGTATATGGCTAGGATGTGCCACCAATGTCTGATTGATGTGGGTCCCACCTCTGACACCCGCTCCTATCTAGAGATCCAAAAAAGAAGCAGAGCCTGACACATGTGTGCTCTCCATTCATCACTATGGGAGCTCCACAAACAGTCAAGTGCCCTCATCTATATGGCAGTGCCAGAAGTAGCTGCGCCAGTGCTTGGCTATTTACAGAACTCCCATAGTGGTGAATGGAGGGTGGCTGTGCATGTGGGGCTGCTTTCTGTTCACAGGGGAGCCCATTTTGGAGAAAGGAGTGGGTCCTAGCGATATGCTATCAATGTGGCAGATGGAAATGTCCTTTTAAGGAAATAAGATTTAAAGGATTCACTAATAAAGTAAAACTTTTCCCATGTAGAACATAACACCTCCTTCCCTGATGCACCTTCCATTCTGTGTTTTTTGTTTTCTATCTTGTGAAAATAATCTTTGTATGATATGCAAATTAGTCAGTAAGTTGCCCAGAGGGGCGTTATTTTCCAGTGCCCAGGCCCACCCTCCAGCAGAGCCCAAGCACGCCTCTCCTGGGCTGAGACTCCCCATCAGCGCCGTTGCCTCCGCCCCACCCCCTACATCACTGATGCGAAGTAACGCCACCCACACTTGTCTTCAGCTTCGCTGAGAAATCTCGCCTAGGCTGATGCCCTCTGTGAAGCTGAAAGCAAGTGTGGGGGCGGCGTTACCTTTTGTCAGTGATGTAGCGGGGGAGGGGGGCCAGCAACGGCGCTGATGGGGGTGTGGAGTCTCAGCCCAGGAGAGGCATGTTTGGGCTCTGCTGGAGGGCCTGGGCACTGGATGGGCGAGTTCCTGGGCACCGTTGAAAGAAAATCTGGGCACCTTACTGCCTAATTTGAATATAATACAAAGATGATTTTCGCAAGCTAGAATATGAGAAATGCTGAATGGAAGGTACATCAGGGAAGGAGGTGTTATGTTCTACATGGGAATAGTTTTACTTTATTAGTGATAATCCATGTGACAGAATAAAAAATCAATCAGTAGAGCTACAAAATGTTTCTGTGTAGCCCCAGCCTGACAACTGCTGGTACTATTCCTCTTGTCCCTACAATCAGACTATGTAGGAACTATATAGGTTGTCAATGTGTTCATAAATTTCCAGAGGAATGGCATAATGCAGAGATTTATCATAAAGACATAATTTTTTCATCAATATGGCACATGTGTCTCCTGCCATTTTTATACAGCAAATTTCACATTTCATAAAAGTTTCCAATGTGTTCCTCAAAGCTCACAGTAAAAAAAAGCCTGGCACAAATGGCTGAACGCTATTGGCCAGTTACTGGGCACATCACAATCCATGTAGCCAAGGCAACCGTGGTGCCCGGGTCTGAATGGCAGGTGGCAGTTGGAAGTGGCAGTTAGAGTTGACTGGCGACGGTGGACATATCTGCTTACCTGATGGAAAGCGCTACGATGGATTCAGAGAAGATTGCTGCGAGGACGAGAGGAGCGAAGAAAAGGAGACACATTTCTGACTCATCGGCTGATGAGCAGAAGAAGATGGAGGAAGAAAAGAAGATTATCATCAGGAGGAAAGGAGGAAAGAAGCGTCGGACCATCCTGACCTCACCTGATGAAGACACGGAGACACCCAAGAGGAGCAAGAAGAGGAAGAAGAGGATAACGTCCAGCTCCTCTGAGAAGATGTCTCCTGATCAACCCATCATTCCAGTGGAAGAAGTGACTAAACAGCCAAAGTGCGGGAAGAAGAGAAAACTCATCCTCATCTCTTCAACAGATGGAAAGAAGTCACGGATCAAGAGGGAAGATGACATCCTGAAGAAAGAAGACCAGCAGGAGGACCAGGGAGTCTCAGGTAGATCCACACATACAGTAATACAGAAGCTATACATCCTGGACACATTGTTAAAACTTTTGTAGTGTACGGGGACTGTAATACCCGTCACTACCAAAGTGTCACTTGGTGTGCTGTCGTCCCTCCTTAGTTATGGAGAAGTTGGTATATGTCAGTTTTATAAAATGTCATGTAATGCAATGCTATGTGTTTCCCTGTTACTATGACACTTGCATGTACAGGCCTGCTAGGGGTGTCATTCCAACTTCTAGTCACTAGAGGGAGCTAGGGAGCCCTAGTCTATATAAGGCCCAGTCAGGGAAGGGAAAGAGGAGACGGAGTCTAGTGTCTGTAATCTACAGTTGGAGATTAGACAATGTCGGAGACAAGTCCAGGCCTGAAGCCTGCTGTCCAGGAGAAGATTCCCTCCTGAATTCCCATATGCAGAAACAGGAATATCTTAGATAAAGAGCCTGAGGAAGCAGCTGAGAGAGACCGAGGCAAAGTGCAGAGAAGCAAGAGGTACTCAAAATAACAGAGGAGGTACTTTCTAAAGCTATAGCCAAGGATATAAAGCCAGAACTAGGTTATTGGGCCTTGGTGAAGAATTGCTATATTCCAGGATCAGACAGAAATAGAGTGCAAGCTCCTGTACTGCAAGTCCTGTGTGCATCACTCTGTAATCACCTTGCTAAATCTGTAATTGCCTGCATCAACCGTATTGCAAAATCGACTGTATGCCAAGGAACTGCGATTCCAATATTGTCTCTGCATGAAAACTACTAAAGTTGGAGTTCTGTTTTAATACCACGTGTTCCTCAATTTATTCCTGCTATCCGCAAACGGCGTGCCACCGTTTAATTGGCACTGGCGTCACGAACAATTTCTTACCATCACCTGCCTATGCAGAGAGTCAGCCGTCTCAGATTAGTGTCATTGCACTACTACACCCAGAAACTCTATTACACACAACTTGAGTACGCTGCAACTCTCTTTTGGCGTCACGAACAGGATACGCACGCTTTATAGTGCAAGAAGCGTGAACTTTGTGCCTTATACAGTTGCCCTGTGACCAAAGTGACAAATTACCTGTTTATTTAAAGTGGACTTTGTGGACTGAAAAATATACCCAAAGTGTTCCTAAAACCTCTAAAAAGCGCTGTGTAGTGTTGCGCTATCAAGAGGAAGAAAAACGCCACATTGGAGTGTGGTTTTGTGGACTTTTTACAATCCTGCTTGCTGTCAGTGAATAGACAGCGTTTATACCCAAAGATGGCTGCTGGGCTTGCTGAAATAACTGCTGCGTCATCTTCATCCCGAAAAGGCGGGAAAAATTGGCGCCTTTCCGAGAAAAGAGTGGGAAGGAGTTCAAGGTCAGGCGCCACTGCTTATCTGGACATTTGCATGTCTGCCAGCATGGACACCGCCTTCCATATACTGGAATACCTGGGGGGCGGCCTCCCAGTCCAGTGGGAGGAGCTGGCTGCTGTAATTGACGCGACCCTATCGCTCTCCTCAGAAGGATCGAGCATGTTGGAAAGTGAGCATCATTGTGCTGCAATGTCTACGCCTAAAATACCGCAAGTGCCTGATGTTGGTGTAGAGCCAGAGGAGGCTCCACCGGCCTACTCTCCGGGACCGGAGACGCCCGCCTGCCGCCCAAGGGAGAAAGAACCAGAGCCCTACTATGGCTCGTGGAGAGACTTTTTTCAGCCCTCGTTCAAGTGGTCATCACTTATGGCGGAGATCCGGGAGGCCGCTATAAAGCGGAATACGAAGACCAAAATCGTTTATGAAGAATTGACTAAAACAATCCATGAAAAGCATGCTAACACCCAACCCCGCCTGGAAAGGAGAAAGGGAGTGGTGCTGTCATTCGACAAAACCCGTGACTACGGGTTCATCCAGGACTATCTAACTGGCAGAGACCTCTATGTGAATCGAAGGTCTGTCAAAAGAGACTACCTCCCTTCTTATCAGCACAGCCTCCGTGAGGGAGAGGAAGTGGAGTACACCCCTGCCGAGAGCCTGCGAGGCCCTTATGCCACTGCCGTGACCCGTCCCAAACGAGCACCTGAGGACTGGGAGGCAGAAGAAGGAGAAGACTACTCTGGTTGCGAGCGGGAACCTGAACGCTCTCCAGAGCCGGCCCATCACGCCTTTCAGGAGCGGAGCTCCTTCATTGGGCCTAACGTCTTCTGGCAGCCAACCGTGTTGGAGAAATGGGTGAGCCCCTATCCTTCCCCTGAGCTGCCTCGTCGGGAGAAGACCATACAAGATATGGAAAACTTGAAAGGACTTCATGCTACCTTGGAGAACATCCAGAGGGGTCGGAGACCAGACGCATCGCCAGAACCTGCAGAGGCCGAGTCCGCGCCATCGGTGACTGTACCTGCGCCGGCAGCGCCAGCAGATGACAGCGACTCCGACACAGAGAGCATCAGTGAGCAGATTGTCCGGCTGGAGGAGAAGTTGCGGGAGCTGCGCAAGATCGCGACCGCTAGGATCCAGACGTCGCCAAAGAAGGACGAGGTAAGGGTGCCTGTCACCACCCGTAGACCACCTTCTGCTGCCACCGCTCCGTCAGTGCCCCAAAGGAGACCCTCGGTTGCTGTGAATAGCCGCGCCGAGCCCACCGGACCGCTTGAGGCGGCGGTAACCACGCCATTCCATCCCACAATCCTTATGCCGGGACCGGTACGGTCCACCCAAGGGTTTACCCCTAGGCCCATGGGGCCAATACCTATTAGGGGCCCCTTCACCCTACAGCTGCCCCCAATATAGTTATGTGGGCCCATCCTCCTGTAGAGGACTACTACAGGCCGTACTTGCCAGCAGAGCCAAGTGGTTATGATATGCCACTGTGAATCAGCCTGCTAGGCCTTTGATTTATTTCACTGCAGAAGTTTGATGTTAACCCTTCCAGGACAGGAGTCCTATGTTTCTGGTCCTTTGTTGCGGCTGCCAGTTTGTCCACGGCTCAGTGGTAGGTGTTGACCACTGAAATCACAAAGTCATCAAGGCCACGTTTGTTTCCAGGACCTCCTGCCTGCTTTTGCTACCCCACGCCAAGTTGTGCCTGTTCCTTTAGTTGCACCTTTTACCCTTCACCCCCTTTTCAGGTTGATCAGGGGTCTTACAGCACTTGTCTTTGCTGTCCTTTTATTGTGCAACTTCATACTAAGGAACCGTGCCCGGAGACAGACTCAAAAGAACCTGAGCCTCTGAGATTTTTGCTCTTTTAAAGGAAATGTGCCCAGAGATGGACTCCACCGCATGAGAGCCTCTGTGATTTAATAGAAAAATAACCTGGGTACGGACTCATGTTTGTTCTTTGAGCCTCCAAGAACTTTTATACTGTTTTATCTATTTTGCTGTTCTATCATGGACTTATTCATTGTCATGGACTATCCTGGTTATAATGTTACGCTGTGCCAGGTCAGCGCCCCCGTTCCATTCATTATCCTGAGAGAAGAGAACGACGCCCCTTGTCACTACCCTTCATCTTTGCCAATTGGACCTGATGTAAATGTAAATGCAGATGAATTACATGTATGTATGCCTGCATGTCTCTATTTTCTATTTCAGGTAGAGATTCCAGTTGGGCGACCCATGATGGAGTACGAGGTCGTACTTAGCTTAAAGCAGTGGGGTATGTAGTGTACGGGGACTGTAATACCCGTCACTACCAAAGTGTCACTTGGTGTGCTGTCGTCCCTCCTTAGTTATGGAGAAGTTGGTATATGTCAGTTTTATAAAATGTCATGTAATGCAATGCTATGTGTTTCCCTGTTACTATGACACTTGCATGTACAGGCCTGCTAGGGGTGTCATTCCAGCTTCTAGTCACTAGAGGGAGCTAGGGAGCCCTAGTCTATATAAGGCCCAGTCAGGGAAGGGAAAGGGAGACGGAGTCTAGTGTCTGTAATCTACAGTTGGAGATTAGACAATGTCGGAGACAAGTCCAGGCCTGAAGCCTGCTGTCCAGGAGAAGATTCCCTCCTGAATTCCCATATGCAGAAACAGGAATATCTTAGATAAAGAGCCTGAGGAAGCAGCTGAGAGAGACCGAGGCAAAGTGCAGAGAAGCAAGAGGTACTCAAAATAACAGAGGAGGTACTTTCTAAAGCTATAGCCAAGGATATAAAGCCAGAACTAGGTTATTGGGCCTTGGTGAAGAATTGCTATATTCCAGGATCAGACAGAAATAGAGTGCAAGCTCCTGTACTGCAAGTCCTGTGTTCAACACTCTGTAATCACCTTGCTAAATCTGTCATTGCCTGCATCAACCGTATTGCAAAATCGACTGTATGCCAAGGAACTGCGATTCCAATATTGTCTCTGCATGAAAACTACTAAAGTTGGAGTTCTGTTCTAATACCACGTGTTCCTCAATTTATTCCTGCTATCCGCAAACGGCGTGCCACCGTTTAATTGGCACTGGCGTCACAAACAATTTCTTACCATCACCTGCCTATGCAGAGAGTCAGCCGTCTCAGATTAGTGTCATTGCACTACTACACCCAGAAACTCTATTACACACAACTTGAGTACGCTGCACTTTACATTAATCTGTTCTGTAGAGCTGAGACCTGAGACAAGCAGAAGGAAGTGGAGTCCACATTTATAGCTGGGGTGTTACTAAGGGTGGGGGAGGGGTGCTAGCCGGCATATACCCTGGGTGCTCAGTTCCTTGGGGGCAGCAACAAGCATTCTGTCTTTATAGATACTGGGCTAGGGCAGTGAAGTGTGAATTACGCTGTACACAGTTCCATTTTAAGTATTTAGAGGGTCATTTATCAAACTGGTGTAAAGTAGAACTGGCTTAGTTGCCCATAGCAACCAATCAGATTCCTCCTTTCATTTTTCAAAGGAGCTGTGAGTAATGAAAGATGAACTCTTATTGGTTGCTATGGGCAACAAAGGCAGTTCTGCTTTACACCAGTTTGATAAATGACCCCCTTAATGTTATTATATGAATTATTTCTAATCCCCCAATAGTGTCCTATATGAGTTGTCAGCAGAGCCTGTGCATGGAGAGAATACAGGCTGTCATAAACAGCAGCCTATATTGTGTATAGTGCAACATTGTAACAACCCTGCATGCATAGAAGTGATGCGACAATGTGCCCCTATTGTAAATGATTAGAAGTCATCAGGAGTTCCAGGTCCATATAAATGTAAAAGGTCACATGCCGAGCTCATGTCTACAGATCACTGACCTCCAAGGTGACTTCTAATATTCTTAATAATATATTATAGGAAGTGCATTACTCCTTGTGATACACCTTTCAGCTGCTGCAGAACCTCTTTCTCAAGAGTTAGGCCACTGTCGCTGGGGTATTTTGGTTACTATTTGTATGTCAAACCCAGGAATACAGAACACATAAGAAATACAGAGGTTTCCATCGTCCTTTCTCTCTGTGTAGCTTCCTCTGGGTTTTGACTTACAAATACTGATCCCAAATATTGACCTGAATATATAAGTGGGAAAGTGCCCCCCAGTAATGAGCTGAAAGATGTTCTGCAGCATCTGAGCTGTGTAATGCTGTTCTGCAGCAGCTTTGACACAATCTGTATTAATTTAGTTGATTTGGGGTCTGTATTTATTATGGGGTGTATTTATTCCAGGGTTTGTATTCAGGGGTCTGCTCTGCAAGTTTGTAAGCTTTTTGTTTTTATGGCGTTCAGTGTGTAGTAACAATGATGTTACCTTTATCCTGCGGATCAGCACAGTCATGGTGGTAATAAATGTACATTGTTTTTCTTATGTTTTACTACATGTACAAAATAAAAAACTTCTCGCATTGTGTGTGGGTTTTTTATAGCATTTATCACGTGGATGTTTTATTAGGTTGGAAGTTTACAGACATGGTGACACCAATTATGGTTATTTTGTTATTGCTTCTATTTTTACTGTATTTGATAAAAAGGAAAGAACCTTTTTTAGCTTCTTTATATATATATATATTTTTTTTAGATGTTATTGATCTTTTTATTAACCACCTCAGCCCCCATAGCTTAAACACCCTGAAAGACCAGGCCACTTTTTACACTTCTGACCTACACTACTTTCACCGTTTATTGCTCGGTCATGCAACTTACCACCCAAATGAATTTTACCTCCTTTTCTTCTCACTAATAGAGCTTTCATTTGGTGGTATTTCATTGCTGCTGACATTTTTTGTTATTAATCGAAATTTAACAATTTTTTTGCAAAAAAAATGCCATTTTTCACTTTCAGTTGTAAAATTTTGCAAAAAAAACGACATCCATATAGAAAATTTGCTCTAAATTTATTGTTCTACATGTCTTTGATAAAAAAAAAATGTTTGGGTAAAAAAAAAATGGTTTGGGTAAAAGTTATAGCGTTTACAAACTATGGTACAAAAATGTGAATTTCCGCTTTTTGAAGCAGCTCTGACTTTCTGAGCACCTGTCATGTTTCCTGAGGTTCTACAATGGCCAGACAGTACAAACACCCCACAAATGACCCCATTTCGGAAAGTAGACACCCTAAGGTATTCGCTGATGGGCATAGTGAGTTCATAGAACTTTTTATTTTTTGTCACAAGTAAGCGGAAAATGATGATTTTTTTTTTTTTTCTTACAAAGTCTCATATTCCACTAACTTGTGACTAAAAATAAAAACTTCCATGAACTCACTATGCCCATCAGCAAATGCCTTGGGGTGTCTTCTTTCCAAAATGGGGTCACTTGTGGGGTAGTTATACTGCCCTGGCATTCTAGGGGCCCAAATGTGTGGTAAGGAGTTTGAAATCAAATTCTGTAAAAAATGGCTGGTGAAATCCGAAAGGTGCTCTTTGGAATGTGGGCCCCTTTGCCCACCTAGGCTGCAAAAAAGTTTCACACATGTGGTATTGCCGTACTCAGGTGAAGTTGGGGAATGTGTTTTGGGGTGTCATTTTACATATACCCATGCTGGGTGAGAGAAATATCTTGGCAAAAGACAACTTTGTATAAAAGAAATGGGAAAAGTTGTCTTTTGCCAAGATATTTCTCTCACCCAGCATGGGTATATGTAAAATGACACCCCAAAACACATTCCCCAACTTCTCCTGAATACGGAGATACCAGATGTGTGACACTTTTTTGCAGCCTAGGTGGGCAAAGGGGCCCATATTCCAAAAAGCAACTTTCGGATTTCACCCGTCATTTTTTACACATTTTGATTTCAAACTCCTTACCACACATTTGGGCCCCTAGAATGCCAGGGCAGTATAACTACCCCACAAGTGACCCAATTTTGGAAAGAAGACACCCCAAGGTATTCGCTGATGGGCATAGTGAGTTCATGGAAGTTTTTATTTTTTGTCACAAGTTAGTGGAATATGAGACTTTGTAAGAAAAAAAAATAAAAAATCATCATTTTCCACTAACTTGTGACAAAAAATAAAAAATTCTAGGAACTCGCCATGCCACTCACGGAATACCTTGGGGTGTCTTCTTTCCAAAATGGGGTCACTTGTGGGGTAGTTATACTGCCCTGGCATTCTAGGGGCCCAAATGTGTGGTAAGGAGTTTGAAATCAAATTCTGTAAAAAATGGCCAGTGAAATCCGAAAGGTGCTCTTTGGAATGTGGGCCCCTTTGCCCACCTAGGCTGCAAAAAAGTGTCACACATCTGGTATCTCCGTATTCAGGAGAAGTTGCGGAATGTGTTTTGGGGTGTCATTTTACATATACCCATGCTGGGTGAGATAAATATCTTGGTCAAATGCCAACTTTGTATAAAAAAATGGGAAAAGTTGTCTTTTGCCAAGATATTTCTCTCACCCAGCATGGGTATATGTAAAATGACACCCCAAAACACATTCCCCAACTTCTCCTGAGTACGGAGATACCACATGTGTGACACTTTTTTGCAGCCTAGGTGGGCAAAGGGGCCCATATTCCAAAGAGCACCTTTCGGATTTCACCGGTCATTTTTTACACATTTTGATTTCAAACCTCTTACCACACATTTGGGCCCCTAGAATGCCAGGGCAGTATAACTACCCCACAAGTGACCCCATTTTGGAAAGAGGACACCCCAAGGTATTTCGTGATGGGCATAGTGAGTTCATGGAAGTTTTTATTTTTTGTCACAAGTTAGTGGAATATGAGACTTTGTAAGGAAAAAAAAATAATAATAAATCATCATTTTCCACTAACTTGTGACAAAAAATAAAAAATTCTAGGAACTCGCCATGCCCCTCACAGAATACCTTGGGGTGTCTTCTTTCCAAAATGGGGTCACTTGTGGGGTAGTTATACTGCCCTGGCATTTTCCAGGGGCCCTAATGTGTGGTAAGTAGGTAAATGACCTGTGAAATCCTAAAGGTGCTCTTTGGAATGTGGGCCCCTTTGCCCACCTAGGCTGCAAAAAAGTGTCACACATGTGGTATCGCCGTATTCAGGAGAAGTTGGGGAATGTGTTTTGGGGTGTCTTTTTACATATACTCATGCTGGGTGAGAGAAATATCTCGGCGAAAGACAACTTTTCCCATTTTTTTATACAAAGTTGGCATTTGACCAAGATATTTATCTCACCCAGCATGGGTATATGTAAAATGACACCCCAAAACACATTGCCCAACTTCTCCTGAGTACGGCGATACCACATGTGTGACACTTTTTTGCAGCCTAGATGCGCAAAGGGGCCCACATTCATTTTATGAGGGCATTTTTAGACATTTGGATCCCAGACTTCTTCTCACGCTTTAGGGCCCCTAGAATGCCAGGGCAGTATAAATACCCCACATGTGACCCCATTTTGGAAAGAAGACACCCCAAGGTATTCAATGAGGGGCATGGCGAGTTCATAGAATTTTTTTTTTTTTGGCACAAGTTAGCAGAAATTGATATTTTTTTTTTTTTCTCACAAAGTCTCCCTTTCCGCTAACTTGGGACAAAAATTTCGATCTTTCATGGACTCAATATGCCCCTCACGGAATACCTTGGGGTGTCTTCTTTCTGAAATGGGGTCACATGTGGGGTATTTATACTGCCCTGGCATTCTAGGGGCCCTAAAGCGTGAGAAGAAGTCTGGAATATAAATGTCTAAAAAATTTTAAGCATTTGGATTCCGTGAGGGGTATGGTGAGTTCATGTGAGATTTTATTTTTTGACACAAGTTAGTGGAATATGAGACTTTGTAAGAAAAAAAAAAAATAATTCCGCTAACTTGGGCCAAAAAAATTTCTGAATGGAGCCTTACAGGGGGGTGATCAATGACAGGGGGGTGATCAATGACAGGGGGGTGATCAGGGAGTCTATATGGGGTGATCACCACAGTCATTGATCACGCCGCTGTAAGGCTCCATTCAGACGTCCGTATGCGTTTTGCGGATCCGATCCATCTATCAGTGGATCCGTAAAAATCATGCGGACGTCTGAATGGAGCTTTACAGGAGTGTGATCAATGACAGGGGGGTAATCAATGACAGGGGGGTGATCAGGGAGTCTATATGGGGTGATCACCACAGTCATTGATCACGTCCCTGTAAGGCTCCATTCAGACGTCCGTATGCGTTTTGCGGATCCGATCCATCTATCAGTGGATCCGTAAAAATCATGCGGACGTCTGAATGGAGCTTTACAGGGGTGTGATCAATGACAGGGGGGTAATCAATGACAGGGGGGTGATCAGGGAGTCTATATGGGGTGATAACCACAGTCATTGATCACGCCCCTGTAAGGCTCCATTCAGACGTCCGTATGCGTTTTGCGGATCCGATCCATCTATCAGTGGATCCGTAAAAATCATGCGGACGTCTAAATGGAGCTTTACAGGGGGGTGATCAATGACAGGGGGGTAATCAATGACAGGGGGGTGATCAGGGAGTCTATATGGGGAGATCACCACAGTCATTGATCACGCCCCTGTAAGGCTCCATTCAGACGTCCGTATGCATTTTGCGGATCCGATCCATCTATCTATCAGTGGATCCGTAAAAATCATGCGGACGTCTAAATGGAGCTTTACAGGGGGGTGATCAATGACAGGGGGGTAATCAATGACAGGGGGGTGATCAGGGAGTCTATATGGGGTGATCACCACCGTCATTGATCACGCCGCTGTAAGGCTCCATTCAGACGTCCGTATGCGTTTTGCGGATCTGATCCATCTATCAGTGGATCCGTAAAAATCATGCGGACGTCTGAATGGAGCTTTACAGGGGGGTGATCAATGACAGGGGGGTAATCAATGACAGGGGGACGATCAGGGAGTCTATATGGGGGGATCAGGGGCTAATAAGGGGTTAATAAGTGACAAGGGGGGGTGTAGTGTAGTGTGGTGCTTGGTGCTACATATTGCTGAGCTATCTGTGTCCTCTGGTGGTCGATCCAAACAAAAGGGACCACCAGAGGACCAGGTAGCAGGTATATTAGACGCTGTTATCAAAACAGCGTCTAATATACCTGTTAGGGGTTAAAAAAAATCACATCTCCAGCCTGCCAGCGAACGATCGCCGCTGGCAGGCTGGAGATCCACTCGCTTACCTTCCGATCCTGTGAACGCGCGCGCCTGTGTGCGCGCGTTCACAGGAAATCTCGCGTCTCGCGAGAGGACACGCCGGCGCGTCCAGGCGGAATCAATCAACCACCTCCAGGACGTGTCGCTGCGTACGGCGGTCCGGAGGTGGTTAAACATTTGGCACCCACTGTGGAGCTTGCTCCATACACTCTCCTGCAGCATTTGGCATAGTGTATAGGTATATGATATGTCAGGAAGGGGAAATGAGTTGGTTCCCTATTATATGTCATATTCATTTATTGATTATAAAAATAGAGCACAATTGCCTTTCAGATTCTGTAAAAATAATCTAATGAAGAGCTATGACACTTACTTACATAGTATAGCGCCACCTGGTGTTCAAAGTGTAAAGCAATGTGCAGGTCCATCTACTGACCTCAGGGAACCGATCACACATGCTCATCCTCCAGAGCCAGGTCTCTGCATAGTGATCCTGTGTTCCCAGCAGAAGAGCCAATAGAAATAACCTTCTGCATGGAAGAAGCCTTTCTTTATTAGGTCCTCTGCAGAGAACACAGGGAAGAAAGCTATTTCTTCTAGCTGCTCTGCAGTGACCAGAGAGGAGCACTGTGAAGAGACCTGGCTATGAGGAGGGCGACTGACCTTTGACCAGCAGCACTCAGCTCAGTAGATGCACATTGTTATACGCTTTAAACACCAGGTGGCGCCATACTGTATAAGTAAATGTCATATCTCTCCATGGGAGTAATAGCAAGTAAATGGCGCATAGGCTGCAGTTTTTATCATCTCTCCCCTTAATGCATAATCACCTACATGTATGTCATATGTGTTAAAGGGTTATATGGATCAAGCTCACACGTTGAGGTCGCTCTCTATATATGGTGGATGCCGGCTGTATAATACAGGAGACACCTGCCAACAGTGACCGAGAACAGTGATAATACTGATACCTTGATTATGATGCGGATGTCTTTTAACCCCTCAGATGCCGCTGTCAATCGCGACTGCAGCATCTATGGAGTTGGACAGAGGGAAGGTGTTCCCTAAGTCTTCCGATCGGAGCCCCTGTGGAAAAATCGCAGGGCTCCTATTGATTGTCATGACAGCCTGTGTCCTTGTGAAAGGTCCCAGGCCTGTCATGGCTAGCTGCCCAAAAATACATTAAAATGGCCAAAAAGTTTGACATTATGGTACAAAAAAAAAACTACACCCCAAAAATATGCCCTTACATGGCTTTGCAGAAGAAAAAAAAAATATGGGTGTCAGAAAAGGATGATACAAAGAATATTTGTAATTTTTTTTTTATTATTATTATTATTTTTACATATATATGGCTATGTGAAAGGAAATTTTAAAAAGTTAAGGCTCTTGCAATGTATAATAAAAAAACAAACAAGAAACCCCAAAAGTAAAATCATTCCAGTCCTAAAGGGGTTAACGCACTTGGTCTGGGGTCTGTATTTATTAATGGATCTGATTTCTGCATTTATTTTGGAGTCTGGTCTAAGTCTGTATTTATCTACAGTGCTGGATTCTGTTAAAGGGGTATTCCCATCTGAGACAATGGGGGCATATCACTGGGATATGCCCTTATTGTCTCATAGGTGGGAGACCCACCTCGGGGAAATGCACCTATCTCGTAAACGTAGCCGGCAAAGTCCAGGAGGGTGCACCACACATGCACGGCTGCCTCCATTAATTTTTATGGGGCTGCTGCCAAAAATAGCCAAGCCCCATACAAATATCTCAGCCCCATCGAAAAGAATGGGACCATTGGCTGCGCAAGGGTGGTGAACTCCCATTCACTTCTATGGGGAAAACGCTTGGTGGTGGCCGAAAATGGGGAAACCTGGAGCCCTCCAGTCACCACTTTCCACACTCTCGATATAGTTGTAGGTCCCAGTGGTGGGTCCCGCACCTATGTCCCGCACCTATCAGACAATGGGGATATATCCTAGCGATATGCGGCACTTAGAGCCCTCTCTGTGGGCACCTGCGCCCTGGAAAAAGTCTATGGTATACCAATATGCCTTAGACCTTTCCTGCCATTCATCAGCACAGGGCGCAATATAAATGGCTCAGCCAGTGCATTGAATGTAGGCAGGCTATTATAGCTAAATGATAAAGTACATGGAAGATATACTATATTGATATTCAGGTTAAATTGGCATGTTGGCACTTTGGGATAAATAAGTGGGTTTTGGGTTGCAGTTTGGCCCCTCGGTCTCTAAAAGGTTCCCCATCACTGGTATAGACCCTCACTGATCACCATTTAGAGTCTATGGGACTGCTGGAGATGGCCAAGTTCTATACTTGGCTATATAAATTCGGGAGTGTCTATCAGAGTAACAGAAGGACAAATCAATATGACCAATCCATATGGTAGAAATGCCTAAGATGGGAATATCCTTTCACTTGTTTTTCTATTACTTTCCCCCTAGTCGAGGACAGCGGTGTTCGGCCAACCTGCTCTAGAAGCATAATAATCTCCGATAACATCAGGGAGAGATTAATATTCCATCATGTGCTCGGGCAGGGAAGTTTTGGGAAGGTCGTCTTGGCGGAGGATACTTCTAACCATCAGAAGTATGCTGTTAAGATCATCAGCAAGAGAGCCATGCTTGCCGACTGTGATGAGGCGGATGTGTTGGTGGAGCACCGAGTCTTACAGCTGGCATCTGGGAGCCCCTTCCTCATCCACGCGGACTTTGCATTCCAGACCAAGGTACACTACTGACAACTTCACTTTTTTCAAATGTCTCCACTTGCAACCCAGTCCACCGAAAAAGGGGGCAGCAGCCGACAGAGCGACCATCTATGTGAGAGCAAATGGGTCTGGTAGGACTGCAGGGACCCCCAGTAATCAGAAGAATGGAGGTCCCTAAGTCCCCATTTGAATGAAGTAGTAGTTTGCATGCATGACCACTGCTCCAGTTACATATTTATATGGGACTGTCAGATGTGAAGCTATCACTGCAGACTTGGAGACCTCTGGTCAGGGGCATACACAGATCTCATAGGGCCACATAGCAAAACGTAGTATCTGGGGCCCCCTTCCCCCAGGCCCCATAGCAGTTGTGTGGTTTGCCTCCACAGTAGGTGCCCACTGCCTCTGTCCTCAGGATTGCTGGGGGTTTTAGCAGTTGGACCCAGTGATCAGACACTTATCACCTATCCTGTGGAAAAGGGAAAATTGTTCCTTGTGGGAGAAAATAAGCATTCAGGGGCTATGGCACCCCAGCAAAATCCACTGCTCCCGGGACTGAGACCTCCACTGATCACCCACCAGTGGCCCTAAAGAGAAAACTCTTTAAAGGAGCAAATAAAGGTTATTTATTATATGATCACAAATTATATCATTTTCTAATTTTCTATATCTGTGGAATATAAGGCGCCCCTGGGTTTAGATTACAGACCATTAGAAAACCAAATTTTGCACTTATCAAACCTTCCCTGGTAGAGGTGACTTATTTTGGGGTCTAGTGTAGATGGGGTTAATAGATTTGGTCAGTGTGTCATCTGCTGACCATAGTAACAAACAGCAATGGTGCATGTGATCACCTTATTAAATATACCTACCCAAGTGTCTCCTGTCATTGCTCTGCAGTGTCCTGCCATGCTTCTTCTGCTGTATTATTTCTTTATTTTTTTTTTGTTACCCTCTGTGATCTTTACATTGTAGAAATACAGTACACATGCCCAACTCTTCAAGGTGCATATTACACACACACAGCTCTGCAGAACATACATTATACATACATACACATTACATATATATACACACACAGAATTGTTACATACACAGTAGACACATATACACAGCTCTTCTACATACACAGTATATACACAATGAACTATGCACAGGGCCGGCGCCACCTGTAAGGCGACCTAGGCAGCCGCCTAGGGCAGAATTTAACAGGGGCCGCCGGAACCGTGCGGTCAAAAAAAAAAAGCGTTGGTTAAGTGGCGGCCGGGCCGGTCCTGCCCCAGTTTTTTTTTCAAAAGTACGGCGGCGGGCCCTCCCCCGCACCGAGCGGCTGACGCACTGCCCGGGCTAGCGCGTCTATGATTGTGCCCGGGCGCAGCCTGAAGAGAAGGACTGACAGGAGGGTAACGCCTCTAATATAGCGTGGCCGAGCTCTGTTCGGTCCGCGGTACAGGAGCTTTTGTTTACTGTACCCGGCCAGACTGACAGGAAGTGCTCACTTAGTGTGCACTTCCTTTCAGTCCGGCCGGGTACAGGAAACAAAAGCTCCTGTACCGCGGTCCGAACAGAGCTCGGCCACGCTACATTAGAGGTGGGGGGGGGTGAGAGTGACAAGGGAAGGGGAAGAGCGTGACAAGGGGCGGGGAGGTGAGAAAGAGAGTGACAAGGGAGGGGGGATAAGAGTGACAAGGGAGGGGGGATAAGAGTGGCAAGGGAGGGGGGATAAGAGTGACAAGGGAGGGGGGGAAGAGAGTGACAAGGGGGGGATGAGAGTGGCAAGGGAGGGGGGGAATGAGAGTGACAAGAAGGGGAGAGAGTGACAAGGGGCGGGGGGGTGAGAAAGAGAGTGACAAGGGAGGGGGGATAAGAGTGACAAGGGAGGGGGGATAAGAGTGACAAGGGAGGGGGGATAAGAGTGACAAGGGAGGGAGGGGGGAGAAGAGAGTGACAAGGGAGGGAGGGGGGGAGAAGAGAGTGACAAGGGAGGGAGGGGGGAGAAGAGAGTGACAAGGGAGGGAGGGGGGGAGAGAGTGACAAGGGAGGGAGGGGGAAATGAGAGTGACAAGGGAGGGGGGAATGAGAGTGACAAGGGAGGGGGGCAGGGGAAATGAGAGTGACAAGAGAGGGGGGGGGATGAGAGTGACAAGGGAGGTGGGGAGGGGGGGTAATGAGAGTGACAAGGGAGGGAGGGGGGGAATGAGAGTGACAAGGGAGGGGGGGAATGAGAGTGACACTTACCTTTCTCCAGCGCCGGCACTGGGAACTCTTCTCCCCGGTCCTCCTCTCAGCTGCGAATGCGCATGCGCACACATTCAAAACTATGTTCCGCGTCTTCCCACTGTAGATTTCACAGTGAGAATCGCGGAAGCACCTCTAGCGGCTGTCAGGGAGACAGCTACAAGAAGCTTGATTAACCCTAAGGGAAACATAGCAGTTCTTTTAATTTAAATGCTGAGAAAGGGGTGGAACATATGTGATGTCATGATATTGGGCAGATCATCTAATAAGGGGGAAGACGGCAATTTTTATCTTGGCTAAGGGGGTAAAAATCCTTGCACCGGCCCTGACTATGCAGCAAACCAATTATACATACACAGCACTGCTGCATGCACAGCTGATACACACTCAGTTCTGCTACACACACAGCTCATCCACACACCTCTGCTGGTTGCACCGCTTATCCATAAACACTGTATTGAAGTTATGTAACAAGATCCTTCATTGTTTATTGTGTCTAGGGCAGATTTATAGCAGAGATCCTAATAACTGAGATCTTGATATAGCAAGATTGTAAAATTATAGACTCTTTCACTATATACAAAGAATAACCTTTTCATGCTGAAAGAGGAATATCCCTTGAAGGATTACAGAAGCCACAGCTATATTCTGTCCAGTAAATGTGTAAATGTGATCTGATGGTTCAGTAATGGCGTCTTCTATGTCACAGATGCTTGTTCTACTTGGGCTGGAATACATGAGCTGCGGGGACTTTGATCAGTTCCTACAGATGAAGGGGCGGCTTGACATCCCCAGTGCAAAGTAAGGCTGAATAAAAACCTCAGCTAAACGGTTAGGAAATGACATAAAATATTAGATCCTGTGTCCGGCCTCATGCACATCACGCTGATGAGATCTGCTCCCCTGTTTGTCTGCTCTCTTCAAAAGAAGAATGGAAGACTGAGAGGGGAAACGTTCCTCCAGAAATGTCAGGGAATGTTTCTCCTCTTCCTTGTGCTGTGATCCTTCTTCTGATAGTAAAAGACAAAGAAGAGAACAGATCCCCCCCAGTCTGATGTGAAGGAGCCTTAATCACATTCCAAGGTATTAAAGGAGTTCTCCGGGAATGGTTATTAATGACCATCAGCAGCCCATTCTAGAACATGACTAGGACTGGTTGCTCTTTAAAACCCTGGAATAGAAGTTCATGTGATTTTAAGCCACCCTGTAGCCCTGGCCATAAGACACATTTGACAGTGATAAGAAACATTTTGTGTCTCTTATTCTAGTGACTGTTAGGAAAGAGTCTTATGTGTTATCCTCGCATTATATTCATTTATTTACTTTTCTGACATATTCTATGCCGCTGAGCTTGTGTGTGGCATCCAATATCTCCATTCTAAGGGCATCGTCCACAGAGACCTCAAGCCTGAGAACATCCTGGTGGCTGAGACCGGCCATATTAAGGTCACGGATTTCGGTCTCGCACTTGAGAACATGCTTGGAGACCGCACAGCCACCGAATATGCTGGGACAGAAGGCTATGTGGCTCCTGAGGTGAGGAAAAGGGAGTTTTCATCATTTTCACTGATATATTTGTATTGAAGGGGTTCAGAATACTGATCGCACATCCTTAGGATAGGTCTTCAATATCAGATCGGTGGAAGTCAGATTTTTGGCACCCCTGCACTTTACCTGTTTGATGGGGCCACATTGATTGTGTGAGGGCTTTATTACCTTCACACCATCTACTGATCTCAGGGATCAGCTGTTATTGCCAGGGGAAGCTCAGGGTGGCCATTCATTTCCACTGCAGTGGATTCTGGTGGAGAAACCTAATATTGCAATAGGCCCATTCAAATGAATGAATGAGTGAGGTTCCTTCAGATGACTTTGTGGTTGCAGTTTATCTGCTGCTGGATGGAGGCAGAACATCTTGGCCTCATCCAGTTAAACACATTGGGCCAGATTTATCATTACTCTGACAGCTCACTCCACTTTCACATATGGCTAAAGTCAGTTTTAGCCAAGTCAGATTTATGATCGGCCCTTTAAGACTGTAATAAATGTGGTTTGACGGTAGCAGTCTATCCGTCAGTAAGCAGCTTTACAAAATTCGCACATCTTTACGAAAAAGTCACACGTTTTTATGAAAAAGTCGCATGTTCTATTAAAAAGTCTCATAAGATAAGCATGGTCCTCACTGGAGTGAAATTGCGACTTTTTTGTGACTTTTTAAATAGTCCCAATAGTAAATCTGTCTAGAGATTCATTTACATAAGAAAACACGCCCACTTTCAGAAAACTGGCGAGCATAGTGCAGAGCAGAAAAAAGTCGCAAATTTGTGCGCAGTTTTAGCGTTTGGGACTTTTTTTGGGACTTTTTCACTCTATTATTCTGACCTAAGCTAATGATAAATCTGGCCCATTGTGTGACTCCATTCTACACTATGCTGGCAATCGCCGAAGCCTGAGCCCCTACAATAGTAGTCTAAGTATAATCTGTGTAGTCACTCTTCTCTCCTTCCTGGCAGATGCTGGCTAAGGAGGAGTATGGTGTCGGAGTGGACTGGTATTCATTTGGTGTCATCTTAAATGAAATGATTACCAGTCAGTGTACTTACCATCCTAGACTATTTGACACAACACACTCCAGTGCTAAAGACATCATTAAAGAGGTCAGTATGTTACTGCATAATACTACTGTATTTTATACAATGTTACATGACAACCTGTGATAGAAGACATCTCCACCTATAATACTCCATAGTGCACCATGATCTCCTTCACTAATACTCACTACTGTAGTGTTTAGGAGGGGGCCGCCCCTCAGAGGTGCTGCTAGAAGGATAACAATACAACAACCATCATTTCTGTAGTATACATGGTGAAAATACTGGTCTCCACAAGAGGGGATGCCGAGTAGTCACCCCTGGACCCACAACCTGACCGGAGCCAACACAGACTCGGCATCGGCAATAGCACAATGTCTGACAAGAGTTAGCATTGAGGCAGACATTATAGTCTGTCTCCCATGATAACATTTTTTAGAATAACTTAGTCCACCCCTCAGAGCTTATGTAACAAGCAGCCACAGATTTATAAAATCTCCCATTGCGGACACTACAGCCTGAGACCAGCATTTACACAGAATAAACACTGGGGCAGATTTATCTAAACTAGCCTAAGAGAAAAGTGGAGAAGTTGCCCATAGAAATCAATCAGATTGCAGATTTTATTTCCCAGCTATTCCCTGAAAATGCAAGATCTGGAATGTGATTGGTCATTGTGCTCAAAGATTGTTATAGTCACTAAGTTATAATTACGTTTCTCATTTTCAGCTCCTCCAGAGAGATCCTGCCAAGCGCTTAGGAGTCCACGGTAACATCCGAGGCCATCGTTTCTTCCAGCATATTGACTGGGTCTCTGTGGAAGCCCTTCGGATGTCCCCACCACACATCCCTGTAGTAAGTACATGAACAGAACGTCTACACTTCATACACTGTATATGATTCTCAATGTCAGGGGCTTGATATGGGGACATGTTGGCAGGTGATAAGAAGGGGGGCAGAGCCACCAAGCAGTAGCAATTGTCACAGAACATGGAGGCTTAGGGATTGGGCTACTGAACTCCAGATCCAGGAATCCATGTTAGCATACAGATCTTTTATGTGCTTTCACTAGTTCACACCTTGAATGTATTTTTGCAGGTAAAGTAATAATTATATTTGTAACAAATAATTCTTGAATGAAGCTGGTTGGAGGCAGACCCCTGTAATGAGTGTAGACTACTACCCTAATTTGGCATTTAATATGCTTTATACTTCTCTAGAAAAAGTATATCTTATTACGGTGGAGGATGAGTACATAAGGTGATCATATTACATGTTGAAAATACAGCCAGCATAAGCTTCATATCAGGTCAATGACCAATTGTGATGATCGTATCCTCATTTTTTATCTGTTTCTTTTTCTTGTAGCCATCTAAACCTCAACGCTGTTCCAGACGATTCAAGCTGGACAGTATAGAGGCAGCAGCGGCCAAGAAGGGACCTTTACCATTAAAACATCAGGCCATTTTCAGAGGGTTTTCATTTGTCACCCGGTAAACCCTCCACCAGCTCTAATGTCACCAGAGCAAAATGTCCTCCTGAGCTCCTGGAGAAGACCTGGACCCTGGAAATCCCCTGCAATTGGACTAAAGGAAAACATCTTGAGGACGGACACTGATCCTGAAGCTATTCCCACTGGACGATGTGAGTATGTGTACGGGCATTTGATCCAGGGACTATTTTCCCACTGCCTGATTTGCAGTCAGGAAGGAGTGTTTTTCCCCTTAGATTAGGACAAATTGGCAGATGTCATAAAGGGGTTTTTTCTCTCCTTCCTCTGGATCAACTCAGTTGCCCTCCCCTCAGTTCAGCCATTCACCTAATTCAAAGTACAATTTGGCCAACCCTTTGCGGACATATTATTTAGTAATTGATTCAGGGACTTATCTGACTGCCATGCGTGGAGTCGGGAAGGAATTTTTCCTCATTAGAAGCTGATGGCTGAGGCTCAATGAGGTTTTTTCGCCTTCCTCTGGATTAATAATATCTGATCCAGGGAAATAGTCTGACTGCCCTAAGCGGAGTCGGGAAGGAGTTTTTCCCCCTACAGGGTTTTTTTTCGCCTTCCCCTGAATCAATACAAGTCAACAGATTTAACATATCCTTGACTTTAATTTAGAATTTACACCAAAACATCTGTCCCATTATTAATAAAATTATAAATGAAATAAAATTCTCTATTCCCCCCTATATCGTTGTGTGCCTGGTTTTATTTTCACTGACTACCACGTGCTCAGGGCTGGATATCGCTGGTCTTATCATATGATCACATTTTAAGCTTCTGCTCTTTACTTTCTGTAAGTTAATTCATAGTAAAGACAATTAATATCCAATATTCATCTGTTTTCACATTTATACAAAAACATCCTCATAATTGAGATAGGGACACAGAGAGCAGAAAAATAAACCTGGTTGTGAACTGTCTGTAAATGTACTGACAATTTACAACCATGCTGAGCAGTGTCCAAATATACAATAAGAGCAAATACTGAGGATTACACACAGTATAAGAACAATGGAAGTGGTACTGTGCAGTGTCCATATATACAGGATAAGAGCAGATACTGAGGATTACATCCAGTATACAGGACAAGAGAAGTGGTACTGTGCAGTGTCCATATATACAGGATAAGAGCAGATACTGAGGATTACATCCAGTATACAGGACTAGAGAAGTGGTACTGTGCAGTGTCCATATATACAGGATAAGAGCAAATACTGAGGATTACATCCAGTATACAGGACTAGAGAAGTGGTACTGTGCAGTGTCCATATATACAGGATAAGAGCAGATACTGAGGATTACATCCAGTATACAGGACTAGCGAAGTGGTACTGTGCAGTGTCCATATATACAGGATAAGAGCAAATACTGAAATTACACCCAGTATACAGGACTAGAGAAGTGGTACTGTGCAGTGTCCATATATACAGGATAAGAGCAGATACTGAGGATTACATCCAGTATACAGGACTAGCGAAGTGGTACTGTGCAGTGTCCATATATACAGGATAAGAGCAAATACTGAAATTACACCCAGTATACAGGACTAGAGAAGTGGTACTGTGCAGTGTCCATATATACAGGATAAGAGCAAATACTGAGAATTACACCCAGTATACAGGACTAGAGAAGTGGTACTGTGCAGTGACACAGACAGACACAGACAGATATACATTCACAGAGACGACACACGTTTAAATACTTATAAGTGCAGTGTCCCACTATGTGATTGTGGGCACCGCAAACTTGTTTTATTGTGTTTTATTATCATATATTATGCTTGCATGCTGTATTTCATCTCATGTCATATTCTCCCATGTCACAACGTGATTCTTCATGTAAGATCCTTTACAGAGGCCTAGTTAGGGTGCACTACACTAGTTTCGCCACAAGATGGGGCAGTGTTACAGTGTATATATAGCTTAGCTCAGGCCCAAGTTAGGCAGAGTAGAGTTAGTTTCTAGTCAGAGAGCAGCCATGAAGTAGCTGCTTGCTGGAGGGAGGCCTCCTGCCTCTCTGCTCTCTCCCTGTTGGCTCCACATCCCAGGGTTAAAGCCACAAGATTCCACCCAGAGGTGAGAAGTCCACTTCTACAGCTCACTCGTCTGAGGTGACCAGTGTCCAGCTACTGAAGCAAGTATTCAAGGGGATTTTTATATTGTCTTAAAGTCAAAGGATAGCACATGGCCATACTTAAGGGCTTCCAAGGCACATTTGCAAGCAGGTGTAGGATAAAGCTTCTGAAATCCACATCTCCAGTTTTAACTCTGAGGACAGATAAGCCATCTGTCAGAAAACACTGGAAAATAGAAGTTCAAGGATTCAGAAAACCACCTTCAAGTCAGGTTAGAATCAGGCAAGAGTTTTTACCAGCCAGGGACTTTTATTACTTCAAAGCCTAGTCTGAAGCTGTAGCTTTCTCACATATATAATATATATATATATATATATATATATATGTAAAAAATAGCCAGCAGCACTCCAGGAAATCAAGGCAAACGGTGGTTTATTGGACCCAAAGTCAAGCGACGTTTCGACAGCTTGTTGCTGTCTTTGTCAAGCATAGTGCACATGTGACATAGACGTGATTTAAATAGGGATGTCAATCCACAATACATTAACATCAATCAAATACATTGTAGTATAAATATACATCTTACAATCTAAGAGTGATTCCAAATTATATATGGATTAAAGCGCCATAATCTGGCAAACATGGTGCATAAAAGATAGTAGAGCATAAATAGAATATATCCTGTTTACTGTGAAGGAAAACATAATTGGTGCAGGTGATAGTGCTAATAAGGTGAATTAAAAAACTCACTGTCCGGTGGGGAACTGTATGTTGCATGGATCGTGTGCGGTGGCGTCTCGGTTCTCACACTGCGCATGCGCGAGAGCAGTAAGTCTCGCGATAGCCGCGATGGCCAAGGATGGGAAAAACAGCCTATACCAAAATGGCCATAGTGGTCTCACTTGTGATGTGCGCATGTCCGGTAAGTGCTCGGTGCCGCCCAATAATCACTACACTAGCGTAGTCATAGAAACAAGTAATAACAAAGTAATCTAAATAGACGCTGGTATCAGATCATATGATCAAAAAGGAGCATCGGTGATGCTAACCACCGGTCCACAGGACAGAGTCCGTGAGACCGCTGGGCACAGCGCCGAGCACCATTGCGATCTCGATTAGATACAAAAATTGGTGAGATGGTGCATCGCCCAATAGTGATGGATCAATTAAGAGCCATCAGTGTAGGAGGGAGAGATGACCGTCACCGGGAGTACCCACGGACTATCATCAATCCCTCATAGGGGGGCGCCACCATCTCACACATTCACAAGAATGTCAAAAAAAGAAAAAATGAGAAAAAAAAAAGGGGAAAATTTGATATACAGATCCAAATACCGAAAAATATCAAGAAATATAAATGTATAAACACTAAATGGGTGGACCTCCGATGCATAATGGACGACAACACGCATAAATGATATATCAAGAACAAAATACATTATCTCTAACAAAAATAGGCAGAGCAGGAATGACCTATTGCAATCACGATATATGACGTGCCATACAGAGCCCCTTTTTTTTCCGCATTTTTCCCTTTTTTTGACATTCTTGTGAATGTGTGAGATGGTGGCGCCCCCCTATGAGGGATTGATGATAGTCCGTGGGTACTCCCGGTGACGGTCATCTCTCCCTCCTACACTGATGGCTCTTAATTGATCCATCACTATTGGGCGATGCACCATCTCACCAATTTTTGTATCTAATCGAGATCGCAATGGTGCTCGGCGCTGTGCCCAGCGGTCTCACGGACTCTGTCCTGTGGACCGGTGGTTAGCATCACCGATGCTCCTTTTTATCACCTGCACCAATTATGTTTTCCTTCACAGTAAACAGGATATATTCTATTTATGCTCTACTATCTTTTATGCACCATGTTTGCCAGATTATGGCGCTTTAATCCATATGTAATTTGGAATCACTCTTAGATTGTAAGATGTATATTTATACTACAATGTATTTGATTGATGTTAATGTATTGTGGATTGACATCCCTATTTAAATCACGTCTATGTCACATGTGCACTATGCTTGACAAAGACAGCAACAAGCTGTCGAAACGTCGCTTGACTTTGGGTCCAATAAACCACCGTTTGCCTTGATTTCCTGGAGTGCTGCTGGCTATTTTTTACTTCTAGTTCATTGGACCTAGGTGCTGGTCCACATCAGCCGGACGTGCACCCCTTGTTCATATAGTGTGCTGCCTCCTCATCTTTTCAAGTTATATATATATATATATATATATATATATATATATATACACACTGCTCAAAAAAATAAAGGGAACACTTAAACAACACAATGTAACTCCAAGTCAATCACACTTCTGTGAAATCAAACTGTCCACTTAGGAAGCAACACTGAGTGACAATCAATTTCACATGCTGTTGTGCAAATGGGATAGACAACAGGTGGAAATTATAGGCAATTAGCAAGACACCCCCAATAAAGGAGTGGTTCTGCAGGTGGTGACCTGACCACTTCTCAGTTCCTATGCTTCCTGGCTGATGTTTTGGTTACTTTTGAATGCTGACGGTGCTTTCACTCTAGTGGTAGCATGAGACAGAGTCTACAACCCACACAAGTGGCTCAGGTAGTGCAGCTTATCCAGGATGGCACATCAATGCGAGCTGTGGCAAGAAGGTTTGCTGTGTCTGTCAGCGTAGTGTCCAGAGCATGGAGGCGCTACCAGGCGACAGGCCAGTACATCAGGAGACGTGGAGGAGGCCGTAGGAGGGCAACAACCCAGCAGCAGGACCGATACCTCCGCCTTTGTGCAAGGAGGAACAGGAGGAGCACTGCCAGAGCCCTGCAAAATGACCTCCAGCAGGCCACAAATGTGCATGTGTCTGCTCAAACGGTCAGAAACAGACTCCATGAGGGTGATATGAGGGCCCGACGTCCACAGGTGGGGGTTGTGCTTACAGCCCAACACCGTGCAGGACGTTTGGCATTTGCCAGAAAACACCAAGATTGGCAAATTCGCCACTGGCGCCCTGTGCTCTTCACAGATGAAAGCAGGTTTACACTGAGCACATGTGACAGACGTGACAGAGTCTGGAGACGCCGTGGAGAACGTTCTGCTGCCTGCAACATCCTCCAGCATGACCGGTTTGGCATTGGGTCAGTAATGGTGTGGGGTGGCATTTCTTTGGAGGGCCGCACAGCCCTCCATGTGCTCGCCAGAGGTAGCCTGACTGCCATTAGGTACCGAGATGAGATCCTCAGACCCCTTGTGAGACCATATGCTGGTGCGGTTGGCCCTGGGTTCCTCCTAATGCAAGACAATGCTAGACCTCATGTGCTCTATCCACCAACGTCACGTTGCACCACAGACTGTCCAGGAGTTGGCAGATGCTTTAGTCCAGGTCTGGGAGGAGATCCCTCAGGAGACCGTCCGCCACCTCATCAGGAGCATGCACAGGCGTTGTAGGGAGGTCATACAGGCACGTGGAGGCCACACACACTACTGAGCCTCATTTTGACTTGTTTTAAGTACATTACATCAAAGTTGGATCAGCCTGTAGTGTGTTTTTCCACTTTAATTTTGAGGGTGACTCCAAATCCAGACCTCCATGGGTTAAAAAAATTGATTTCCATTTTTTTTTTTTTGTGTGATTTTGTTGTCAGCACATTCAACTATGTAAAGAACAAAATATTTCAGAAGAATATTTAATTAATTCAGATCTAGGATGTGTTATTTTTGTGTTCCCTTTATTTTTTTGAGCAGTGTATATATATATATATATATATATATATATATATACACTCACCTAAAGAATTATTAGGAACACCTGTTCTATTTCTCATTAATGCAATTATCTAGTCAACCAATCACATGGCAGTTGCTTCAATGCATTTAGGGGTGTGGTCCTGGTCAAGACAATCTACTGAACTCCAAACTGAATGTCAGAATGGGAAAGAAAGGTGATTTAAGCAATTTTGAGCGTGGCATGGTTGTTGGTGCCAGACGGGTCGGTCTGAGTATTTCACAATCTGCTCAGTTCCTGGGATTTTCACGCACAACCATTTCTAGGGTTTACAAAGAATGGTGTGAAAAGGGAAAAACATCCAGTATGCGGCAGTCCTGTGGGCAAAAATGCCTTGTGGATGCTAGAGGTCAGAGGAGAATGGGCCGACTGATTCAAGCTGATAGAAGAGCAACGTTGACTGAAATAATCACTCGTTACAACCGAGGTATGCAGCAAAGCATTTGTGAAGCCACAACACACACAACCTTGAGGCGGATGGGCTACAACAGCAGAAGACCCCACCGGGTACCACTCATCTCCACTACAAATAGGAAAAAGAGGCTACAATTTGCACAAGCTCACCAAAATTGGACTGTTGAAGACTGGAAAAATGTTGCCTGGTCTGATGAGTCTCGATTTCTGTTGAGACATTCAAATTGTAGAGTCCGAATTTGGCGTAAACAGAATGAGAACATGTATCCATCATGCCTTGTTACCACTGTGCAGGCTGGTGGTGGTGGTGTAATGGTGTGGGGGATGTTTTCTGGGCACACTTTAGGCCCCTTAGTGCCAATTGGGCATCGTTTAAATGCCACGGGCTACCTGAGCATTGTTTCTGACCATGTCCATCCCTTCATGACCACCATGTACCCATCCTCTGATGGCTACTTCCAGCAGGATAATGCACCATGTCACAAAGCTCGAATCATTTCAAATTGGTTTCTTGAACATGACAATGAGTTCACTGTACTAAAATGGCCCCCACAGTCACCAGATCTCAACCCAATAGAGCATCTTTGGGATGTGGTGGAACGGGAGCTTCGTGCCCTGGATGTGCATCCCTCAAATCTCCATCAACTGCAAGATGCTATTTTATCAATATGGGCCAACATTTCTAAAGAATGCTATCAGCACCTTGTTGAATCAATGCCACGTAGAATTAAGGCAGTTCTGAAGGCAAAAGGGGGTCCAACACCGTATTAGTATGGTGTTCCTAATAATTCTTTAGGTGAGTGTATATAAAGTCGTGGCCAAAAGTTTTGAGAATGACACAAATATTACCGTATTTTTCGCCCTATAAGACGCACCGGCCCATAAGACGCACCTAGGTTTTTGGGGAGGAAAATAAGAAAAAAAATGTTTTTAACCAAAAGGTGTGCTTTTGGTGGGTTTGGAACTAATGGTGGTCTGTGGATGACGGACACTGTTATGGGGGGGATCTGTGGATGACGGACACTGTTATGGGGGGGATCTGTGGATGACGGACACTGTTATGGGGGGGATCTGTGGATGACGGACACTGTTATGGGGGGATCTGTGGATGACGGACACTGTTATGGGAGGATCTGTGGATGACGGACACTGTTATGGGAGGATCTGTGGATGACGAACACTTATGGGGGGATCTGTGGATGACGGACACTTATGGGGGGATCTGTGGATGACGGACACTTATGGGGGGATTTGTGGATGACGGACACTTATGGGGGGATCTGTGGATGACGGACACTTATGGGGGGATCTGTGGATGACGGACACTTATGGGGGATCTGTGGATGACGGACACTTATGGGGGGATCTGTGGATGACGGACACTTATGGGGGGATCTGTGGATGACGGACACTTATGGGGGGGATCTGTGGATGACGGACACTTATGGGGGGATCTGTGGATGACTGACACTGTTACAGGGGGGGGATCTGTGGATGGCACTGTTACAGGGGGGGGATCTGTGGATGGCACTGTTATATATGTGCCATCCACAGACCCCCCACCCCATAACAGTGCCATCCACAGACCCATAACAAAGCCATCCACAGACCCCCACCCCTTAACTGTGCCATCCACAGATTCCGTGTGCTCCCCCCCCCCGCCGCCGCCGCCCCCCCCAGTATACAAATATAAAATGTATTATTGAATTAAAAGTTATTAAACATGCCCCCCTCACTCTTAATAGTACCGTATATCCTAATTGCTTCTGTATAATGCCGGCAGGCAGGCCGGGCGGGCGGCAGCGTCACTCACTGACGTCACTTGCCTGCGCCGCCTGCTTCATTCATAAAGTAGGCGGCGCAGGCACGTGACATCAGTGAGTTACGCTGCCACCCGCCCGGCCCGCCTGCCGGCATTATACAGAAGCAATTAGGATATACGGTACTATTAGGAGTGAGGGGGGCATGTTTAATAACTTTTAATTCAATAATACATTTTATATTAGAATACCGGAGCGGTGGGGCGGGGCTATAGTACAGTGACCGCACCGCCCCGCCGCTATTGCCGGCCCCCAGCTCCTCCTCCCAGTCCCTCCCCCGGCCCCCGCTTCGTACATCGCATCTAGCGATGTTAAAACTGTCAGCATTCGCCCCATAAGACGCAGGGGCATTTTCCTCCCATTTTTGGGGAGGAAAAAGTGTGTCTTATGGGGCGAAAAATACGGTAGTTTTCACAAAGTTTGCTGCTAAACTG
This sequence comes from Bufo bufo, assembly GCF_905171765.1. NCBI lineage: Eukaryota > Metazoa > Chordata > Amphibia > Anura > Bufonidae > Bufo > Bufo bufo. The sequence goes on from NC_053389.1 coordinate 668,303,149, forward strand.
CTTTTAGAGCTTTGTTTCAGTTGTTTCTGTGATGTAGTGAAATATAATTACAGGCACTTTATACGTTTCAAAGGCTTTTATCGACAATTACATGACATTTATGCAAAGAGTCAGTATTTGCAGTGTTGGCCCTTCTTTTTCAGGACCTCTGCAATTCGACTGGGCATGCTCTCAATCAACTTCTGGGCCAATTCCTGACTGATAGCAACCCATTCTTTCATAATCACTTCTTGGAGTTTGTCAGAATTAGTGGGTTTTTGTTTGTCCACCCGCCTCTTGAGGATTGACCACAAGTTCTCAATGGGATTAAGATCTGGGGAGTTTCCAGGCCGTGGACCCAAAATGTCAACGTTTTGGTCCCCGAGCCACTTAGTTATCACTTTTGCCTTATGGCACAGTGCTCCATCGTGCTGGAAAATGCATTGTTCTTCACCAAACTGTTGTTGGATTGTTGGAAGAAGTTGCTGTTGGAGGGTGTTTTGGTACCATTCTTTATTCATGGCTGTGTTTTTGGTCAAAATTGTGAGTGAGCCCACTCCCTTGGATGAGAAGCAACCCCATACATCAATGGTCTCAGGATGCTTTGAGACCTGTTAACCGCTCGGGACGCCGGGTGAGTTTAAGCGGCTGCTGCTGGAGGAGTCCACAGGAACAGAAGAGGGGTAAAGTACTCTGCCTTATGGGGCTTATTTGAAGTTATTTCACCAGTGATTCCTATTGCATGTGGACGCCTGAACGGGTGATCTAGTGCGGACAATCATAAGTGACTCACGCGCCATTCGGCGATTATTATCTAGTGTCATGTGGACATTTGCGAGTGACGCCGATCTGGCGATTATATCCAGTGTGGACATTCACGAGTGACGCCGATCTGGTGATTTTATATGGTCACAGGGATGACTGAGTATTACTACATGGACATGTGTATATGTTTTATACCAATATTTTATATTATATGTATGTAGATTTTATGAGTTTTATGCCATTATATTAGCTTTATGCAAATAAAATAGGATTATTGATATCCTGCCTTGAATGTTGTCAGACATTTGAGTGCCCTCCAACCACTTTATCTATTTGCATTTTTTCTTAACGGATTTGGGTGAATCCGCGGAGTGAGCACCGGGTCCTTGTAAGAGGTGGGGTGAGCCACTGTACACTCGTATATGGGTGGATAATAGTTTGTAGTTTGTTCATGACGCGAATTGCAGCATGTGCAGGGTACTATCACAGGGTCCTCCAAAGGTATTATAATGCATGTCCCAGGTTAGGAATGCCAGAGTGGTGTAATGGCCTATAATGTCTCTTTAGTTGGTGATAATTGTGTCAACGGTGTCTCCTACCTAGGTATGGCTGGACTCCTGGCTCACTTGCAATAAATTTGAGTGTTGTGAATTTGAGTGTTTTGCAGCAGAAATAATGTCCAGATCTCTAGATGAAGTTCAAACTTTTCTTTACTGAAGATAACTTGTATCCAAGCAGTATACAGCTTTGGTCTTTGGTCCCAGCATGTTTTGGCAATGGTTGGCAGGAATAAATCTTCTGCACTATAAATCTGGAGCTTGCAGGAGAAGACGTCTGCTTAGTAGCTCTGTAACTGTGGCAGGAATTTATCTTCTTTGTGGGGACAGACTGACTGAGGAGGATATGGCTTCTCCTAGGTCTCTGGACTTGACTCACAGATAGGCTCTCAGGGAATGCTTTCATCCTGGAAATCTGGAGATTGTCTGCTTTCTTGTCATCTAGCTGAGGCTGCAGGGCTCAGACTGGGAATATGATCAATGTCTCAGCCGAGACAAGATCCTAGCTTTCTTCCCTATACAGGGGGACTCCTGACACACACACCCTACCGCTAGCAGGGGGTGGGCTACACTGACTTTAACTTCCTTCTACACCCAAGCTGAAGGATGTGGGAACAGTCCACACCTTCACAGAATCCATTCACAGACATAATCCATTCCAGCCTAGATATACAAAACTGGAACTAGCTCCTTACCAATGCATTGCTGCCACCTGCTGGTGAACATGGAAAATTACAAGGAAATGGGATTTAACATAGGTTTTACATGCACATTTGTGAAGACATGAGCAAAATCATATCAGATGACAATATACAGGAAGATAGTAGCAGGGTAGAAGAGTGTAGTAACACAACTGTGGGGTGTTACATTCTTCCTTACTTTGACTTAAGCCGCCCTCGGCTTATGCTTAGGAGGAGAGAACAAGCTCTGGGGTACCTAAATTAATGCAAAGTGCTGCATGAATTACACATAAAGACATACAAAGACAAACACAAAACGGCTACCCTGAGGTTCCTGCCTGCATGAGTAGGGTGTCCTAAGTAACAGTTTCTCTCTCGGTATACCCAGTGAACCAAAGGTCTGCACTAAGCAATCACTACTGACTAACTTTGAAGTGTTCTGAGCTCTGTAAACACCAAAGAAAGCATGGGGGTGTCTTTACTCTGTAGTCCCACCATTATGTAATGAAATTCCAGCAAATGGAAGGGTGGCTTTATCCTGTATTCCCTTCCCTGCACCAAAGTCAAAATATAAGGCTTATAGCACGATCACTATGGTGACTAGGGGTAGCTAAAAGTGGCTCTAAGGTTGCGGCCTACACCTTAGGCAAAGGCACAGAAGGGGAGGTATCAGCTTCTCCATACACTTCTGGCAGTCACAGGAGGAGGGTATGATAATCCAATGAAACTCCTGGAAGACACCTCAGGGTGGGAGCAATCCTGAACAAATAACAAATGGGAAGGAGGGGTCAAAAACTCCTCTAACCATTCCCGAAGCAGCGGGGTTACCCTTGTAGTTTATGGACCTGCCTGGGACTTACCACTTGGTCCTACCCTGGGTACCTATGGGCATATAACACCGGTGTAGGCCATTAGTATTAAGCGTCCAGATAGGCAGCCCGTTTAAAGGGGGGGAGACAAGAGCTGTAAAGCAAGGCACAAAAGTAAGACGCTACATATCTGACTAACTGCAAAAGTTAAGTGCAATATCACAAAAAGTGCATGAAGGTCACATTGCAGCACCTAGAAGAGAATACACACAATGGGCATATGATACTTGAACGTTGCTCAACCTGTAAACTTGAGTGCAAAAACATAGTGCAAAAATATCACATAGAGATCACAAAGAGCTCAGGTAGATGTTTGAGTCCTTTCTTTGGGTGCAAGCTTGTAACATTGCATAACCTGTAGACATATTGGAAAGACAGTGCAAAAACGTTATGCATTTATTAGTGCAATAATACGCTCAAATATGACTTGAGTTCTTTTTCTTTGAAGTGCTTGATGTGGACCTATAGAAAAGTCCATAAGTTTCCTGGAATCCCCTGGAAACAGATAAAAGTCAATTGTAATCAACAGGAACAAATAAAGTTAATTGTAATCCAATGGAAGGTATAAAATGTTATATAAAAGCACATAAAACAGCAGCATAATGAGAACCATAGTTCCATGAGGCTCTCGAGTAACCTGAGAAAGGGGATAAAACAATGTGAACTTGGGCATAAAACAGTAGTTGATGATGAGGGGAGTCCTCATAAGAGTGGCCATCCAGCTGAGGCTGTAACTTGTGGCAACCGGAAACAACAAAACTGGCCAACAGTCTTAGGCCTCTTTCACACGGGCGTTGCGGAAAAATGTGCGGGTGCGTTGCGGGAACACCCGCGATTTTTCCGCACGAGTGCAAAACATTGTAATGCGTTTTGCACTCGTGTGAGAAAAATCTTGCGTGTTTGGTACCCAAACCCGAACTTCTTCACAGAAGTTCGGGCTTGGGATCGGTGTTCTGTGGATTGTATTATTTTCCCTTATAACATGGTTATAAGGGAAAATAATAGCATTCTGAATACAGAATGCAAAGTAAAATAGCACTGGAGGGGTTAAAAAAAATAATAATAATTTAACTCACCCTAATCCACTTGCTCGCGTAGCCCGGCATCTCCTTGTGTCTCCTTTGTTGAAGGACCTGTGGTGAGCATTAATTATAGTGGATTAAGGTTAGTTAAAAAAAAAAAAAATTTTTTTTAACCCCTCCAGTGCTATTTTACTTTGCATTCTGTATTCAGAATGCTATTATTTTCCCTTATAACCATGTTATAAGGGAAAATAATAATGATTGGGTCTCCATCCCGATCGTCTCCTAGCAACCGTGCGTGAAAATCGCACCGCATCCGCACTTGCTTGCGATTTTCACACAACCCCATTCACTTCTATGGGGCCTGCGTTGCGTGAAAAACGCTGAATATAGAACATGCTGCGATTTTCACGCAACGCATAAGTGATGCGTGAAAATCACCGCTCATGTGAACAGCCCCATAGAAATGAATGGGTCGGTAATCAGTGCGGGTGCAATGCGTTCACCTCTCGCATCGCATCCGCGCGGAATACTCGCTCGTGTGAAAGGGGCCTTAGTCTTCAAGACCAGTCCACACTGTGGCTCCCAATAGTCCTTTATTTTTGAATGAGAAGGGCATTTAGAGAAGGACTTCCAGGTACTGCTCGCTGCTGGAGCTACTGAATCTCATCAGGGGGTCTCTTGCCTTTGATAGCTCACTTTAGCAGCCGTAATGGTGCGCCACTGCCCTCTTGTGGTGTCCTTTGGTAATGGCTGGGATCCCTAGCCGGTGCAGAGGTGGACAAAACCTCTGGCTGAAGGGATTCTGGCAGGCAAACTGGGGGTGCCTGTGGTAGCTTTGAGGGAAAAATGTAGGGTTGCACCTTGGGGTTAAAGGTCAAGATAGAATTGCTGATCTGGCCCAACCGTAGTGTTGGGGGTGCGGCCAGGTCAGGGATATGGGGCTCCGGTTCTGGCTGGGCCCTTTCCCTGAATCGCGTACTGCCGTCTGGGGTCACTTGTAGACATCTGACCCTCCCTGCAGAGCCTGGTCTCTGGGGTAAGTACAGGGGATAATGGATTGGCCAGTAAAGTCACTCCTGCGGCAAAGGGGCCTTGAAGGGACCGCATTGGGGTGTTGTCACGGAACCATGAACCAGACGTACAACAAGAGAGAGTGAAAATAAGAAGGCTTTATTGAAAATAAAGCTGTGAAGCAAAAGTCCAAACGGATGGTGAAACCGAGCAGAGTCTTTGCGAAGCCAGAGGTCAGGAACCAGAAGGGTAGTCAGACGAAGCCAGGATCAGGAACCAGCAGGGTAGTCAGACGAAGCCAGGATCAGGAACCAGCAGGGTAGTCAGACGAAGCCAGGATCAGGAACCAGCAGGGTAGTCAGACGAGGCCAGGATCAGGAACCAGAAGCAGCAGCAGTCTTAGAAGCATGTGAACACAAGAGGACCAAGCAAGGAACTGAAGCCACAGACCTCCTATATATGTGAGCTAGGCATCCAGCTCCTCCCAGGGGAAGGAGGAGCCGCAGGGTGGAAGGCTACAAGAAACCCAGGACCCAAGATGGCCGCCAGCACATGTCAAACGAAGGAGAGCAGCAAGCAGGTAAGACCATGACAGTACCTCCCCCTCAAGGGCCCCTCCTCCGCGGAGCACAAAACGGTTTCTGAGGGAAGCGTGCGTGGAAGGCTCGGAGCAAGGCAGGAGCATGGACATCTGCGGAGGGAACCCAGGAACGCTCCTCTGGACCATAACCACGCCAATGGACCAAAAACTGCAACCGACCGCGGACCAGGCGTGAGTCCAGGATATTGCTCACCTCATATTCCTCACGATTGCCCACTTGGACCGGACGAGGCCGAGGAACCGAGGAAGTGAAACGATTACACACCAGTGGCTTCAACAGGGAGACATGAAACACGTTGGAGATCCGCATGCCAGGAGGAAGCGCAAGGGCATAGGCTACCGGGTTTACCCTGCGAAGCACTCGGAAGGGACCAACAAAGCGAGGCGCCAGCTTGGGAGTGGGCACTCGAAGGTTGAGGTTGCGGGTGGACAACCATACACGGTCTCCGACCTGGTAGGAAGGAGCAGGCGCTCGTCTGCGATCAGCCTGGAATCTCTGGCGCTGCGCAGAGACCTCAAGGGACTTCTGGATCTGTACCCAAGAAGCACGTAGGACGGAAAGGTGATCCTCCACAGCCGGAATATCCTGGGGAGAGAATACCTCCGGTAACACGGCAGGTTGGAACCCATAATTGGCCATGAAGGGAGACGTCCCAGAGGAAGAGTTCACCGCCATGTTCCTGGCAAACTCAGCCCAAGGCAGGAGGTCAACCCAATTGTCTTGGTGATCGGAGACATAGCAACGAAGGAATTGCTCCAAGGCCTGATTGGATCGTTCTGCGGCCCCATTGGACTGAGGGTGGTAGGCCGAGGAGAAGGAGAGATGAATCCCCAACTGGGAGCAAAAGGCGCGCCAGAACCTGGACACAAACTGACTCCCCCGATCCGACACAATCTCCTTAGGCAAACCGTGCAACCGGAAGACCTCCCTGGCAAAAATCGTGGCCAACTCTTGTGCAGAGGGTAACTTCTTGAGAGGAACACAGTGGCACATTTTGGAAAACCGATCCACAATCATGAGAATGACCGTATGGCCTCGGGATGCAGGGAGGTCCACAATGAAATCCATCCCCAGGTGTGACCATGGGCGCTCCCCGGTGGCTATGGGTTGCAGAAGGCCCAACGGAAGGTGCCGAGGGGACTTACTCTGGGCACAAACGGAGCATGCCGCTACATATGCGGCGATGTCGGAACGTAGGGAAGGCCACCAGAACAGACGTGAAACAGCCCAGGACAGCTGATTCTTTCCAGGATGCCCCGCGGTCTTGGAGTTATGGTAGGTTCGCAACAACCGAGTGCGCAACTCCTCAGGCACAAAACATCTGCCGTTGGGTCTCCCAGAGGGAGCACCAGATTGAGCCGCCAAAATCTGCTCACCCAGGGGAGAGGTCAGGCTGGTGCGAATGGCGGCCAGGATCTGATTCGGAGGTATGACCGAAGTCGGAATCGACTCCTCCCTGGACAGCTCGGAGTACTGCCGTGATAAGGCATCCGCCCTGATGTTCTTGGAACCGGGTAGGTAGGAGACCACGTAATTAAAACGTGACAAGAACAGAGCCCATCTGGCCTGACGTGGTGTCAATCTCTTGGCCTCAGAAAGGTAGGTCAGATTCTTGTGGTCCGTCAGGATGAGAACCGGAACCACCGAACCCTCGAGCAAGTGCCTCCATTCTTTAAGGGCCTGCACGATGGCCAATAACTCCCTGTCACCAATCTGATAGTTGCACTCCGCGGAAGACAGTTTCCGGGAGTAAAACCCACAAGGAAGCAGAGGACCCTCTGGTGTTCTACGCTGAGACAGAAGGGCGCCTACTCCCGTCTCAGACGCGTCCACCTCGAGGACAAAGGGCAACCCAGGGTTGGGATGCAACAGAATCGGAGCCGACACAAAGGCGGACTTTAGGGCCTCAAAAGCTCGGATGGCCTCGAGCGGCCAGACCTGGGAATTACTGCCCTTCCTGGTCAGATCCGTGAGAGGCTTGGCCAGCATGGAAAAGTCCCTGATGAACTTCCGATAATAATTGGCGAAGCCCAAAAAGCGCTGCAGGGAACGAAGACCACTGGGCTGGGGCCACTGTAAGACAGCCGAAACCTTCTCAGGATCCATGGAGAACCCCTCAGCGGAAATGATGTAACCTAAGAAGGTTACCTGGGATCGGTGAAATTCGCATTTCTCAAGCTTACCGAACAGCTTGTTCTCTCGTAACCGTTGCAACACTCGTCTGACATCCAGAATGTGGGCCTCCATGGATTCAGAATATACCAAGATGTCATCCAAATAGACTACCACACACTGCTGCAACAGGTCACGGAAAACATCGTTGATGAATTCCTGAAAGACTGCGGGCGCATTGCACAACCCAAAGGGCATAACCAAGGATTCGTAATGACCGGTCCTAGTGTTAAACGCGGTCTTCCACTCATCGCCCGCCTTGATCCTTACCAGGTTATATGCCGCCCTCAGGTCGAGTTTGGTAAAGACCGTGGCCCCTTTAAGGCGATCGAACAGCTCGGAAATCAAGGGTATCGGGTAAGCGTTCTTGATCGTGATGCGATTGAGACCCCTGTAATCGATGCAAGGCCTCAACTCACCGCCCTTCTTTTTCACAAAGAAAAATCCAGCCCCTGCCGGGGACGAAGATTTGCGAATGTGTCCGCGTGAAAGCGCCTCCCTCACGTACTCCTCCATGGCCTCATTCTCCGCTACCGACAGTGGATAGACTTTGCCACGAGGAGGAACGGCACCAGATTGTAACTCTATGGCACAATCGTATGGGCGGTGCGGAGGTAGGGCAACCGCGCGCACCTTATCGAATACATCCCGGTACTCCTCGTATTCAGGAGGCAACAGAGAGTCCGAGGAAGTACACAGCAACTTGACAGACCCATGGATGCAACTAGCCCCACACTGCGGTGACCACGAGAGGATCTCGACCGATCTCCAATCGAAAGTCGGATTATGCTTCTGGAGCCAGGGGTACCCCAAGACCACCGAGTAGTGTGGAGACGAAATAACCTGAAGGCAGACCGACTCTCTGTGAACGGCACCAATGGCTATTCCCACTGGAAGGGTCTCATGAGTCACGTGTGGCGGCAGAAGGGGTCTGCCGTCTATCGCCTCAAGAGCCAGTGGGGAACCTCGAGCCTGCAGAGGAATGGAATTGGCGGCAGCGAACACACTATCAATGAACAAACCACCAGCACCAGAGTCCACCAACGCCTGGGTCGTCACCGAGCCCCCGACCCAGGAGAGGACAACAGTGATCAGTGGTTTGTCAACACGGGAAACCGGGGACGAGGAGACTCCACCCAAGATCTGCCCCCGACAGGATCTCAGGGTACGAGCGTTTCCCGGACGGTTCGGACATGCCAACCGAAAATGCCCACCGAGACCACAGTACATGCATCGGCCCTCGCGTCTCCGGAGTGCCCTCTCCCCCTCGGACAGGCGAGCAAACCCCAGCTGCATGGGTTCACCCCCAGACAAGTCATCCCCAGGAGGCGTGGGAGGAGAGGGAGGCACGGGTGGGACAGCAAACGTAGGCACCAATCTGTTAGAAGACCTCCGCAGGTTCTCCTTAAAGGAAGGTCTCTCCCTGAGTCTGGTGTCAATCAAAATCAGGAAAGAAATAAGAGACTCGAGCTCAACTGGTAGGTCCTTAGCTGCAACCTCATCCTTCAAGGCATCCGAGAGACCATGAGAGAAAGCAGCGACCAGAGCCTCATTATTCCAGCCCACCTCTGCTGCCAGGGTACGAAACTCAATGGCGTATTCAGCTACGGATCGTGAACCCTGTCTGATGGACATAAGGAGCTTCGCAGCAGAGGCAGCACGAGCCGGCACATCGAATACCTTCCGAAGAGAAGCAACAAAACCGGAAAACTCGGCAACCACCGGATTGTTGTTCTCCCATAAAGGGCTGGCCCAGGCCAAGGCCTTGTCCGAGAGCAGCGAGATCAAGAAGCCCACCTTTGATCTCTCAGTAGGAAAGGCATGTGGCAGCAACTCGAAATAAATGCCCACCTGGTTAAGGAAACCTCGGCACTGAGTTGGCTCTCCCCCAAAGCGCTGTGGAAGAGGGGCAGAACCGGTCATACCCCGAAACACCGCAGGCGCAACAACAGGTGTCGGGGTAGACTCTGGCGCAACCACCGGAGCGGCAGTAGGAGCGAGCCCAGGAGCGACAACCGACCCATCGGCAACGGGAGCGAAATGAGCCGTGCGTTCAAGCAGGGTTTGCAACGCCACAGCGAACCGACCCAACAGGTGATCCTGCTGATCAAGTCTGGCAACCAGCGTGGGTAGCGAGGATGGCCCTGTACCGTCAGAATTCATGGCTTGGTCCTAATGTCACGGAACCATGAACCAGACGTACAACAAGAGAGAGTGAAAATAAGAAGGCTTTATTGAAAATAAAGCTGTGAAGCAAAAGTCCAAACGGATGGTGAAACCGAGCAGAGTCTTTGCGAAGCCAGAGGTCAGGAACCAGAAGGGTAGTCAGACGAAGCCAGGATCAGGAACCAGCAGGGTAGTCAGACGAAGCCAGGATCAGGAACCAGCAGGGTAGTCAGACGAAGCCAGGATCAGGAACCAGCAGGGTAGTCAGACGAGGCCAGGATCAGGAACCAGAAGCAGCAGCAGTCTTAGAAGCATGTGAACACAAGAGGACCAAGCAAGGAACTGAAGCCACAGACCTCCTATATATGTGAGCTAGGCATCCAGCTCCTCCCAGGGGAAGGAGGAGCCGCAGGGTGGAAGGCTACAAGAAACCCAGGACCCAAGATGGCCGCCAGCACATGTCAAACGAAGGAGAGCAGCAAGCAGGTAAGACCATGACAGGTGTACTCCACTTGATCGCCCCCACATACAGCCTGTGGCAGGCCTGGGGCAGGTAGGGACGTTTAACGGAGCGGCCCACAAATATTTAAGCTCCAGAATAATTGTCTTAGAGGGAGCACCCTCCTCGTTCCACAGAAAACCAGAGGACTGACCCTGTGCGTCTGGTGAGCTTAGGGTCGCCAGGCCGGGGATCATCTAGGACCTGCTTGACCCACTCCTCTACTGTGGTTTTGTTTTCCCATGGGGTCTTGGCATGACCGGTTATCTCCAGCGGGACCTCTGGGTTAAGGTGGCCTGGCCTGGGGCTGTCTCATCTCGGCGACAGAGTGGAAGCTCTGGCTGCCTCCGCCGCACCAGCAGGTGTGCGGAGCGGAGCCTGTTCGGGCCTAGTGGCAGTGACGGGACCTACCGGGTGCGGTGCAGGGGCAGCTATGGCTTGGATCGGGGCCTCACGGAGTGGGTATGCTACTACCTGATGTCGCGGCTAGCCGGACTGTTCCGGTGCCTCCTGCTGGTCATCTTGGCTTGGATCGGGGCCTCACGGAGTGGGTATGCTACTACCTCATGTCGCGGCCAGCCGGACGGTTCCGGTGCCTCCTGCTGGTCATCTTCGGGCGGTTGCGGCTGTCTGCGGAAATGGACAACTCCTCTGAGGACGAAACTGGTTCCTGGGCTGGGACGTTGGTCATTGATGACGAAGCACTTGGCGGTGTCTGGATGGCTTGGCAGGTAACGTCTTCCGCGGGAGCGGGGTTAGGTGCGACGGCCATCTTGGTTGCTGGTTTGGCAGCTGCGGAGGGATCCACTGCCTCCGGGGTCGCGGCAAAGACAGAGGGGCCACTGTTCTTCACCAGCTGGGAGACTTTAACCTCTGGCGGGTGGTCTTCATACACTTGCTCTCCTCCGATGACCATCTGGTCCCATCTTGGCTTTGGGGGCTGCACCATCTTCTTTGCGTCCTCTCTCTCAATCAGTGCAGGAAATTAGGGTGGAGCTCATGGGGAGGAGTCTTCACTCCTTTGGCTCACATTGCAAAGTTCTTGGTGGGCAGTCTTTAGTCTTCCCGCTTCTAGGGGGGCATAGTCATCATTTTTGCGCTCCTGAGAGGGCGTTCTTGAGTTTTCCCGCTTCCAAAAGGCATGAAGAAGCTGCGCCATTACACAAATATGGAAAATTAACCCCTGAAGTGCTGGTGCGCACGGTTTAGCGCTGTCTGGCACTGCAATAAAGCAACAAAGTCAATTTTCAGGGTTTTGGCACAGTTCTGTAGGCCTTGTAGCAGGGATAGGCACACAATCCGATCCTGTTAGGCACACAATTCAATCCTGCTATGGCAGGGATAGGCACACAATCCGATCCTGTTCGTGATGTCAAAAAATGCAATGAGCAGGATACAGGTACGCGCTGACGCCACTTATGCAGTGGGTCAGGATATGGGTGGATAATAGTTTGTAGTTTGTTTGTGACGCCAATTGCAGCATGCGCAATGTACTATCACAGGGTCCTCCCAAGGTGTTATAACGTACATCCCAGGTTAGGAATGCCAGAGGGGTGTAATGGCCTATAATGTCTCTATAAGTGGTGATAATTGTGTCAACGGTGTCTCCTACCTGGGTACGGCTGGACTCCTGGCTCCTGGCTCACTTGCAATAAATTTTAGTGTAGTGATAGTAGGAGTAATAGAGGAATTTTGCAGCAGAAATGATGCAGGAATAAATCTTCTGCACTATAAATCTGGAGCTTGCAGGAGAAGACATCTGCTTAGTAGCTCTGTAACTGTGGCAGGAATTTATCTTCTGCGCTTCTCTATATCTTCTGCTTGTGGGGACAGACTGGCTGAGGAGGATATGGCTTCTCCTAGGTCTCTGGACTTGACTCACAGATAGGCTCTCAGGGAATGCTTTCATCCTGGAACTCTGGAGGTTGTCTGCTTTCTTGTCATCCAAAAAAGAAAAAAGATGGTGGCTCTCTCACTGTTCCACTTTTGGAAAGGTGCACTACCCCACAGCACTCCCAAATGCTGGTTCGTAGAGAATAGAGTAAAAGGCTTTGGTAGGGGGTCACTCAATATCAAGCATACACATGGTTGATTGGTATCCACAATAAAATTTATAGCAAATAAGCATAAAACATAAAAGTGTCACATACAGATTATAACATATCATAAAAGGTAAAAATACCGCACTTATCAAAGCAATGTCCCGATGCCCATAATATGAGGGGGGGTAAAAATAACCCAGGAAGTGTATCAATCCAATTTGTGTCGGGTTGGTATCAGTTCAATAAAGCTAGGTCTCAGAGTCATACATTCATATGTACTGGCATGGAGTATAAATAACAGAGTTGATGCTATTGTATTGGTTTGTTTTACGTTACCAAATCTTCATCTGTTATCGCCAGTTACTTTGTGTAGTGTGGTATATATCTTCACAATCGTCCGGACAAGCTTCCAGGTGAGATATCCGCTCCTACGGATACGATGCAGCGGTATAGCGCAGTTCGCCGCTGTGACCTGCCAGGACCTACGTGGCGTCCCACGTGGTTCACTGTTCGGTCATGTGATTTTGAAATCTTCGAGCGGAGGATCGGATCACTCTGCGAACTGCCTGAGCGCCTGCACTGCTGAACACAGGGAATGCAGGCCCGGCTCCTGATAGAAACGAGCACACAGGAGTGGGGGCTGCTTTCACTGTGTTCAGCAGTGCAGGCGCTCAGGCAGTTCGCAGAGTGATCCGATTCTCCGCTCAAAGATTTCAAAATCACATGACCGAACAGTGAACCACGTGGGACGCCACGTAGGTCCTGGCAGGTCACAGCGTCGAACTGCGCTATACCGCTGCATCGTATTTTACCCCCTTCTCAGGTTGTCTGGGACTTTGAATAAAATGTATGCAACGTTCAAGGAACTGTACCCAGAAAGACATTTTTATGTGCCTTAAAAACATTTGCACTTTACCCAATGGATTAAAAAAAAATATTTATACCCCCAAATCAGGGATGGACTTTGTCTCAGGACTATGTCATGGACTGCATTGCCCCAAATGTGAGATCACAGCCCATTTTATCCCCGTCAAGTAACTAAGAAGAACGACGCCCATTATCCCTTTTGGTTATCCTATGCAATAATATGCCACCAGAATTAACTTAAAAATGCAATAATATGCAGAATGTATATGTGATAAATTGCCTAATCTGTATTGTTGTGCATAACCCTTCATGGGCGTAGGAAGCGGGGGGGACAGATCCCCCCCAGGAAATAATGCAGGGGGGACAGGTTTGGTCAAATCCCCCCCAGCGGCAGTGTGTGCGGCGGCGGCGGGGCAGGCACTGAGATGAGCGCTTCCATTGTGGAAGCGAAGCGCTCATCTCCATAGTGATCTGACTGTTTGTATCGCCGTCCTCAGGACATCGATACAAACAGAAGGCTGCGGAGGAGCAGGGCAGGGAGGTGTGTCCCTTTCCTGTTCCTCTGATAGGCTGCCGGCACTACTAGGCCGGCAGCCTATCAGAGGCCGGCGCAGGCGGCGCAATGACGTCATCGCGCCGCCTGAGCCGTACAGCGCTGGAGTCGGGACACAGGCCAGAAGAGTCCTGCATCGCATCGCTCCAAAGAGGTAAGTATAAGTGTTAATTATTTTTTTACTGGCACATAATGGGGGGGCCCTATTACTGGCACATGATTGGGGGGGGGCGGCCTGTTATTACTGGCACATAATGGGGGGGCCTGGTTATTACTGGCACATAATGGGGGGCCTGGTTATTACTGGCACATAATGGGGGGGGCCTGGTTATTACTGGCACATAATGGGGGGCCTGGTTATTACTGGCACATAATGGGGGGGCCTGGTTATTACTGGCACATAATGGGGGGGGCCCTGTTATTGCTGGCACATGATTGGGGGGGCCCTGTTATTACTGGCACATAATGGGGGGGGCCCTGTTATTGCTGGCACATGATTGGGGGGGCCCTGTTATTACTGGCACATGATTGGGGGGGCCCTGTTATTACTGGCACATGATTGGGGGGGGCCTGTTATTACTGGCACATGATTGGGGGGGGGGCTGTTATTACTGGCACATGATGGGGGGGGGGCCTGTTATTACTGGCACATGATTGGGGGGGCCTGTTATTACTGGCACATGATTGGGGGGCCCTGTTATTACTGGCACATGATTGGGGGGGCCCTGTTATTACTGGCACATGATTGGGGGGCCTGTTATTACTGGCACATGATTGGGGGGGCCTGTTATTACTGGCACATGATTGGGGGGGCCCTGTTATTACTGGCACATGATTGGGGGGCCCTGTTATTACTGGCACATGATTGGGGGGGCCCTGTTATTACTGGCACATGATTGAGGGGGGGCTGTTATTACTGGCTGATGAGAGGCGCTGGGGGGCAGATGAGAGGCACTGGGGGGCTGATGAGAGGCACTGGGGGCTGCTATGAGGCATGGGGCTCTTATCTGAGGTCTGATTGGGGGTCATTCATATTGGAGTCTGAGCTGAGGTGTGATCTGAGGTCTTATTAACATTGGGGATCTTATTGGGGCTGTTAGCTGAGGTCTGATTAACATTGGGGGTCTGATTGGTGGTCTGACCTGAGGTGTAATGAAAAATATTTTTTTCTTATTGTGCCCACTTCCAGCCCGGAGCCCAGAGCACTGATCCGGAGCAGCTTGGAGAAAAAGGCCTCACAGTCTCCCACACTCCTTCTGCCCGGCCAAGCCAGCACCCCTGAGTCTTCAGAACTGTAAGTTTATACCCGGCGAGCACAAATGCTGTCCCCCCCAGATTTTTGAGGGTTACTACACCCATGTAACCCTTTATTACAGGAGGTTATCAAAGTTTCATGATAGTACATTGTAATGAGCATATGCATATTTGTGTGTGAGGAGGTTGTTTGGTGTATTTTAGGTGTCGGCGTAGAGATCCACATCTTCAATCAATGCAAATGTCGAGGACGACTTATCTTTTAGCAGTGGTGTATGCAGCGTCCCACATATGTGTGTAAAAGGGACACTTTAAACATCTGCCTATTTATGTATTATTTGCATTGTATGGTATTTCCTATTTATCAGGTTGGCAATGTCATTTCACCAATTCGCCCCTAGGTGGTGCTGGCACCACTAATTTACATAGCTTGGGGGGGGGGGGGTGTTAGAACTGTAGAGAGGAAGAGAGAAGAACAGGAAGTGAAGTAGTGTGTGTATCAGAGGAGAATGTATGAAGGAGAGAAACAGGTATCTTCCATCATGTAGTCTGCTATTTCTACCCCTTGGTCATGGCCGGGCTAAGGGAGTACAGAAAACATCTATCTACAGTAGCATAGCACCAAACAGTGAGTTTATAACTAAATATAAAGCAAGCCTAGTGAAGATTAAGGCTGAACCCAGCCTATGGCCTTTACAAGCACCAGTGCCTGAGAGCAACTTTCCAAGTGCCGGGACACGAACGGATGATTAGTGCGCAGAATTATCCCATTTCACTAAATGCCTTCCAGGACATAGTGGAAAACCTGAATACTTCAGGAGAGCATCCTGAAAATAATGATGCAAAGAGTTTGCCTGCCGCGAGGGAGAAACGCCCTTATTGGATAGCTCAAGATAAGTAGAAAACCGTATATTTAGTACCAGAGTGCTTTAGTTTGGACTCAGAATAATTACAGAAGTCTTGCCTGTAAAGTGTCAACCCTAAAGAGAACTCCTCAACTGACAATTGCCTAAACCTGATAAAAGGAATACTACTTAACCTATTTCTGAGTCATCACTTATATCATCCAAATGAACTGTGTCTGTATTGACTATCTGAAGACAATTGATTTAGTAAATGTTCAACTGTTTCATAACAACTGACTCCTCATCATTTCCCCTACTACACTCAACATTTGCACCTAACGGTGCTGGCATCACTAACACAGAGGCCCAGCCACAAAAGCACCTTAAATACCCATTACCATCAAGGACACCTCAACTTCCATCTGGCTGGTGTTCCCTGCAATAGAGAGTGCCCCGGATGATTTAGTGCTGTCTTCCCCTCCTCTGCACGCCGGCCCAGGGGACAACAGAAAAGTGAGTACAACTACTACACCCATTAGGCGCACCATTACACTCACATATTGCCCCTGCTGTCTGGCATACTGCATTTTTGCCACAGACACATTATTAAATCTGGGTCACTGGCTTCACAGACAGGAAACCAAGCCCAAGAGTTTAAGGTCCACCTCCCTCTTGAAACAGTATCTCAGAGACAGGATTTAATCTATGATTTAGCTTACAGCCTATGCTGTAACACAGTATAAATCACTAGAAAACAAAAGCAGGATCCAGGTCCAAGCTCCAGGGTAGCTGCAACAATCATGCACAGAGATGCACCTAGCCTCTCTGTAGTACATCAGCCTGTAATGCCAAGCCCCACAAGAGCTCCAGCCTGTAGTGTCCCAATATAGTAAAAAAAAATCTAAATACTCAGTGGACTCCCGTTCTCTTCCAACTTCCATAATGCGATGACATTACTGCCGCTTCCTGCTCTGGATCTCAGGCGTTCGTGACCACATAATTGCCCTGCCTGAGACCTGCCAGAGGAGGTCATGATGATGTCATTGCAACCTCTTGCACTGTTCTACTGAGGCTTTAGGCCTAGTGGCCATAGACTCCCGTGCCCCACCATAAACTGTTGCCTCCATAGAGGCAGTTCAGCCGCCTGTGGCACGATGCCCATGGCAGATGCAGCCCTGATCATGCAAGGAGACAAAAGTGCCTCCTCACTGGCTTCCACTGTTCCAATCCAAGCCATTCACCACAGCACTAATTTAGTGGATTGACAGGTCTGTCCAAGTGCAAATCAAAGTGGCAGCCTATGGAAAATCGATATGGTTTCCCCCTTAAAGCTATGCATAGATGGAACACTGCACGTGTCACAGTGGGGCCCCTCAGAATCCAGGGATGATGAGATCACAAGGGGCCCTGGCTGTCTACCTCCCTGGCAGCAGCCATGACAGTTTAATTTGTTGAAAGTAAGTTGCTGTAACGGATCCGCTTCCGTTAATGGGCGCTTCCTAGCTTGCGCCGAGGACCACAAGCACTGCACTGGACACCACAACCACCGCAGACTCCACAACCGCTGTAGCTTAACTGGAGCCGCGCCGTCTTCCTTCCACCCTGAATGAACCTCCAGCATTCAGGACCGTGTGGGAAAGATCTCTCCTCCAGGTAATATGCAAAGCACAGCAATCCCCAGCGTGATACAGCAATTCCCTCCAATAACGAGACAAGGCTTCGTTTTGAAGGGTTAGAAAAACATGAACACTTTATTGAGGGCTACCCGCCCGTATTTATGCATGTCCCCATCCGGTGGACACGCCCCTAGGGGACCAGAAGGAGGACTGTGACACAAGACAGACACGTAGCACTCAGGATACACAGACACAACACATCCCCACAATGCATCATGGTTTCCTCCTCTCTGCCCTGGAGACACCCGAAGAGCAATTCAATTATCTCTCAGGACAAAGGGAAATCACCAATACACATGTGGGAACAACAGGACAGGAATCACCACCCAACACACAATGTCACACCCTCACAGCAAACACAGACATTTAACCTATTCCCAGATGGCTCAAGTCTGAGGGCATATCATTAGGTGAATGCCGCTCAGAGTACACAAATACAATAAAATTAGCTATCTGGGTGCCATTTTGTTTAATCCATACGGATGGGTCTGTCACAAATTCCAACCGCGTTCGGTCCTATTAACAGTCCAGACATGCGGCATAGTTCTGTTACACTGTTCTTGAAGGGTAATATGTCCCGGGGCCATAGTTGTAGGGCAGGAGGCTAGCCATAAGTTTTCTACAATGCCCAGTGGCAAATGGCAGTTTGTCACAGTTGCGGTTCCGCATTAGCGATGGCCCCATCCCCAACCAGGGATTTCTAGGGACATCGGTTCCCTGCGCTGTCTACACCTAGCAATTACCAACGACCATACCTAAATACCAGCCTAGACGTGGTGCATCCTCTTCACCATGCTCGGTTGATCCCAACCAGTGTTGCGTCGGAATGGCAAGACTGTTCCTTATCTCTTAAGCTATATTTATCATTATCACCATTTATTTGTATCTGGCGCTATGTTTTAACTATATTAGTAAAAGTTATATTTTAAGCTCCCCCATTACTTCTGTTATTTCCAAACTGCCAATGGGAGTGCCAATATTTATCATTTATTGCAATATACACAGTTTTTTCTAAGTTGCGGTTCCAGCCCACCTTATGCATGAATACTCCGCGTGCACGGAAGGACCAGGGAATCCAAGACATAATGATGAAAAACAAATCCGGCACAATGGATGCTTTGCAGTAAAATCTTCCGTTTATTTCAGCAACATAACTCCACGTACAGACAATGCAGACACAAGCGGTATGCCAGTTGACGCGTTTCGGACAGAGTCCTTAGTCGTAACACAGGTGGATGCTGAACTGAGACAATATATATGCTTCCTATAGAAGCTCCGCCCCCTTGTAGTAGGGGTTGGAAGAGAAATTGACTCAGCCAGCATCAGACGCTTGGAGGCAATCCCCTGCGGGTGTGGCACTGACTAGCATACCAAGGAACAATTCTGCTAAGGGAAGCCTTTTGGATATTTAGACTGAACACCAGAATGCCTTCAGGTCTCAATTTAAAAAGAGAACTTATGTACCTTTATCAATAATTTGTTTTCTATCTTCATGGAATACATTATTTTCTGGAATACATCATGCCATTGTTTGTCAATAGACTCACTTTTGATTTTAATATGTAATTTATATATTGTCTTATTGTGTGTCTGTTCACACCATGCGGTTTTTTGCTGCACTGACCTAGCCATTTGCCATTGCAGATTTTGTTCCTTGGTATGCTAGTCAGTGCCACACCCGCATGGGATTGCCTCCAGGTGTCTGATGCTGGCTGAGTCAATTTCTCTTCCACCCCCACTACAAGGGGGCCGAGTTTCTATAGGAAGCATATATATTGTCTCAGTTCAGCATCCACCTGTGTTACGACTAAGGACTCTGTCCGAAATGCGTCAACTGGCATACCGCTTGTGTCTGCATTGTCTGTACGTGGAGTTATGTTGCTGAAATAAACGGAAGATTTTACTGCAAAGCATCCATTGTGCCGGATTTGTTTTTTTTCAGTTTAATTTGTTGTTTGGGTGTGCAACCATTCACATCAGCAGGTAAGGGCAAGTTTGTGGGTGTATGTGGGTGTCAACTGAGGGTCCGCTTCCATATGGTCCAAAAAGGTGCGTTTGTGCAGATTGGAGTACAGGTATGGCATATATAGGCAAAGATAGAACAGACAAGCCATCTTACTTGTTTCCGATAGCATGGCTCTATGGACTTAGAGAGTGCACCAATGCATCCCCCTGTTGCTTCAAGGAGGATGCCTGAGTGACCATTATGTCATTTGCTTCTTGGCCCCTGGCTTACAGATCCAAATCAGTTTTGTGGCTGTGCTGCCCAACCTTCGGTGGGATACCGTAAATTCTATGGATTTTTGGGCCAAGGAGGATGAACATATCTGTACGATCCATGTGCTGTGCACACTTTCCTGGAAACACTACACCGCCACTGCAACTGAAATCAATTATGCGTGGAGACTACGATGCCTCCTTGATGGCTTTTGTTGTTGGAACCCAAACCAGTCACCACAGAGCTAATTCAATGGATTCACAAGGTCTGCCCAAATGCAAATCAAAGTGGTAGCCTCTAGAAAATCAGTATGGCATTCCTTATTTACATGTGTATAGTCAGAGCACTGCACGTGTCACAGGAGGGCCCCCCCAGCATCGAAGGACGATGACATCACAAAGGGTACCCGGTTGTTTACTTCTCTGGTGGCAGCAATAAAAGCTTCATTCATCTCTTAGCTCAGCAGGCGAGGGGGTTATTGTGAGTGTCAGACGACGGTGTGCATCCATATGGTACAAAAAGGTGCTTTCGTGCAGATTGGACTACAGGGGCAGTGTATTTTGACAAGTAAAGAAAAAGTCACCTCACCAGTGTTCTAACGGAGTGGCCCTCTGGACTTCGAGAGTGCACAGATACACCCCTGTCCAGGGGCAGAACTATGCGTAGCAGCAAACGGCTGGTACAGAGCCTGCAGTGGCAGGGGAGCCCAGACTGTAATAGGTGTCTGGCATCCATTAAAGCCTGGGCTTCATTCCCGGCCTGTGCTCCCCCTAGCAGGCGTGATGCAGTGACTGAGTAGAAGCGTGTAGAAGTCGAGGATCATTTCCCCTCTCCCCTGATTGTGCGATCTCTCAGCCCAGCAGGGCAAAACTATTGTGAAGGGGGAACTAATGGGGCATGCTACTATGGGGGTACTAAGAAAGCATAACTATTATGTGGGGGCACTAAGGGGGCAAAACTAATTTGTGGAGGCACTAAGGTGGCAAAACTACTGTGAAGAGGGAAACTTAGGGTGCATGCTACTTTAAAGGAGCACTAAGGGAGCATAACTACTGTGTGAGGGTACTAAGGGGACATAACTACTATGTGGGGGCACTAACTTCAGTGAAGGGGTCACTAAGGGGGCATAACTATCGTGTGAGGACACTAAGGGGACATAACTACTATGTGGGGGGGACTAAGGGGGCAAACCTACTGTGAAGTTGTATGGGGAATGTTGGTGGTCTTGATTCACTGCTGGAGGGGTTCTTGAGTAGTTGCCTGGGGTAGGGTAGTTGCCTTCAGTGCTCAGTTCAAAAATGTGTTATGGGTCCCAGTCCATTCCTAGGATTGCCCCTGCCCCTTAAATGAGGGAGCTAGAGCAACGACTTCTAGTGGGGAAAAATTCCTGTTTGTTGCTTCTTGGCCCATAGGTTGCAGATTCACATAAGTTTAGTGCTTGTACCCCCCACCGTTCTGTGGGATATTATACATTCTATGAATTTTTAATCCAGGGACACGGAGAATGAGCATGTCTGTACAATCTATGCACTGTACTAGTACCACACTTCACCAGGACCACTGCATCTGCCCTACCGGGTCCAGGTTTCCGATAGCAGGACCCCGCCCAGCACATTGGTGTAGCTAAAAGTAATCATGTATGGAGACTAGGGTGCCTCTTTGCTGGCTTCTGTTGTTGAAATCCAATCCATTCTCCAGAGTGCTAATTCGATGTGGCTGCCTCAGTATGGCATCCCCGATAAAAAAAAGTGCATAGAGGGAACACTATGCGTGTCACAATTGGGCCCCTCAGCATCCAGGGACTATGACATCACAAAGGTCCCTAGTTGTGTATCTCCCTGGTGGCTTCATTAGTCCGTTAGGTGTGCAGCCGTGTGTAAGCTGAAAGTGCACATCCATAGGGGGAGGGAAATGTAAAAAAACTAAAAACTTTTGCGCAGATTGGAATACTGCTTCAGCATTGTTTGGCAAGCGTTTCGCAATGGCCAGAGTTAGTAAATGTGCCTCATGCTATTCCAAATGGGCGCAACTGCCCTGGGACTTTAGGTCCACACTGGTATTTTGTAGTGAAAAATCTGCATGAATTCCATGTCGATTCTACATCAAATTTGGCTGCAGATCCGAGAAATAAGTTTACACACTGTAGATTTAGGCTCGAGATAGATTTTTCTGCGACTGTTGCGTCGCAGTCGCAGCATGTCGCATGTTGCAGTGCGACACCATAGACTGCCATTATAAAAATTGTCGCGCGACATTGGTGCAACAAAATGTTGCGCGACAAATGTTGCGCCCTATTTGTCACTCGACTTATTGTCGCGCGACAAATGTCGTCGTGTAGACCTAGCCTTAAGATCCACACTGATGTCAAGTTATGTGTGGATTTGGACATTTTCTGCAGCATGTGAATAAGGTTTTTTAACCCTTTCTACCCCGGAAGTTTTTTTGACTTCGCATTTTCATTTTTCGCTTCCCGCCTTACCAGAGCCATAACTTTTTTCGTTTTCCGTTCACATAGTTGTGTGACGGCTTATTTTTTTGCGGGACAAGTTGTACTTTTCAACTACACCATTTAATATTAAATAGAATGTAGTTGGAAGTGGAAAAATGCAATATTGCCACAGTTTTACGTTTTTTTTTTTTTTACGGCATTCATTATGCAGTAAAACTGACTTGTGATCTTCATTCTCCAGGTCACTATGAATCCGGCGATATGACATTTGTATTTTTTGCATTGCGTTTTAATGCTGAATTATTTTTTTTAAAACTTGAAAGAAATATTGAATTTTCTGACCGCTATAATTTTTTTTGTAGTTACGTGTGCGGAGCTGTATGAGGGCTGATTTTTTTTTTTTGTGTGGCAAACTGTACTTTTTATCGATGCCATTCAGATTTTTGATTACGTTTAATTTAATTTGTTTGTGGGAGGCGAAGCAACCAAAAAATGGCAAATCAGCCATTTTAACCCTTTTTTTGTTTCGCCTTTTTCAGTATGTTATTAATACTTTTATATTTTGATAGTACAGGCATTTATGCATGCAGTGATTTTTTTTTTTTTTTTACATTTGTCTCATTTTGGGGAAAGGGGAGTGATTTCAACTTTTAGAATTTTTTTATTTGTAAAAACTAATATTTTTTTTTACACTTTTTTATGGTTCCCATAGGGAACTATAACAATCAATCATGTGATTGCTATTATCATAGACTCCAATGCACTAGCATTGGAGTCTATGATGATTTTACTACTTTTCTATGGAGCCCTATTACAGGCAAGGGCTCCATAGGAAAGACTGTACAACAGCCTCCTGTCATTTACAAAGACAGGGACTGCTGCACACAAGCTCCGGCTCCCCCGATCACCGCACGGGGGACCTAGAACGTAACTGAAAGCGTATGCTTTCGGTTTTCAGCACACCTAAATGTCGTGGAACGGATGCGGACACATTCATACGGTCGTGTGAATGAGCCCTAAGACTGTTATACATACGGTTATATCTATTTGTGCAGGTTTTAAGCAGGTTTTGAAGCCAAAACCATGTGTGGATGATAAAATGAGAGAAAGTATACAGGTTGTACATTACGTCTTTACTTTTTTTAAATATAATTTTTTTGAAAGAGAATTTGAGATTGGGTCCAATTTGATCTGAATGAATTGGTCAAGAAAAATGGTTTCAGGTCAAACGCAATTCTACCTGAATCAAAAGTGCTCCAATTGGCCTGGAAATTGGTATTTGACACTTAGGACCCATATTTTTCTATCTAATCTTTCTCTCTTTTTTTTCTGTGACACTGACAAATATTGCCATGGGTAAAGTGCATGGTTGATAGTGTTAAACAGCATGTTAAAAAACACACTGCGCCTTTGGATTTATGCTTTTTAAAATTAAAAAACATTCCAAAAATTTTCCTTTATTGGCAGAAATGGTGTTTTGTTATTTACCAGATATTTTATTATAAGACCTATTTAAACAAGTCACACGTTTGGTACACTTATGTGTATATGAAATGTACAGCATACTAAGCACAGCGCCGTACATTGTATAGTGGCTGTGCTTGGTATCGCAGCTCAGCCCCATTTACTTCAATTAGCTATACAATGTACGGCGCTGTGCTTGGTGAGCCGTGAGAAGGCCGTGGCACTCACAGGAGCACCGATGCCTTCTCAAACTGCTGATCGGCAGGGGCCCCAGGTGTCAGACCCTCACCGATCAGATGCTGATGACCAATGGCATCAGTATCAAAATCTCAGAAAACCCCTTTAAATTTTGGCTCATACATAGTACAGGCTGTGCAAAACATGAACAGCTCCAGCAGCTGCTTTCCCTGTAAGACACCCAGTCCCAGTACACTAATTGCTCCTATGCCGTCCCTACTGATAAAACCTGAGTTTCAACCTGGTAATTCAATCTACTTTACTGAATATATCCTCACACTTTCCCTGCAAGACCCTAAGATGGCTGCATTTTCTGTAATTGGTGTCACAAACATGGCAGACACATCCTCCCACATCACTGGCTGAGCTCACTATGGTGTCTGTGCTTCACACCTAGCACACAGCCTGATAGACCAGCCAATATCCTGACTCCTGATTGGCTGGCAGGCTGCCTGCAAAGCACTGCGGCTAGCCCAGGTCAGCCAGGGCCCCTGCGGAGGTCATGTGATCCTCTGTCTTCATCCTCCCTGCCCTGTTTCCCTCACATTTTAAAAGTTTGTCCTAAGTAAGTCACCCACACTTCAGAATCGTTTGGCAGAAGAATGTTTGTGAAATTTGGGACTAATCTGATCAATTTAGTTCATTTTTACTCAGAATGCTATATCCTTGGGGGCTATAGAACCTATGTGCGGGGGCTGTCAGACTGCGCTGCTGAGTTCCTGTAGTTCTTTCTTGAATTTATGACACTGCTCTTATATTTAGGTTACAGAGATGTGTGCACTTCACAAGCCTTAGGCCCCTTGCAGACGAGCGGGTGTCAGGCTGCGGACTCGCAGCGCAGCACCCCGTCCTGAACTTCCAGCACTGCCAGGGTCACATAGCATTCTATTAATTTATGATGCTATGTAACCTTTACAGTTCTGGACTGTATTAGATAACACTGACATAATGCTGTCAGTGTTATCCAATACATTCCAGACCTCTAAGGGTTACATAGCATCATAAATCAATATAATGCTATGCGGCCCCAACAGTTCTGGAAGTTCAGGACGGGTGCTGCGCTGCGAGTCCGCAGCGTGACACCCGCTCGTCTGCAAGGGGCCTTAGAGCATGTTCACACGGTGGATTACCCAAGCAGATTTCTCTGCGTTTTCAGTGTTAAAGTCTGCATTAAAACCATATGGAAGATTTATTAAAACTGGTGTAAAGGAAAACTGTCTTAGTTGCCCCTAGCAACCAATCAGATTCCACCTTTCATTTTCCAAAGGGGTTCTAAAAAAATGAAAGATGGAATCTGATTGGATGCTAGGGGCAACTAAGCCAGTTTTTCTTTACACCAATTTTAATAAATCTCCCCCATTGATCTTCAATGGCAATTTCTGTGTGGGGATTGAAGGGTGACCACAGTGGGAGTTCACACATGAATTAGGCTTTTTTTCACATCTGTGCAAGTATTTCCATTGTTCTGCAGGGCTGTGAGTGTGTTTAACTGTGTCGCAACACCGATGTGTACTCCTCAGGCTCAGCCTAGGTCCTGACTCCTCCCACACACACACACACACGAGACTGATCACATGCTCACGACGTCATCAAAGGTCCTTTAGACCTCTGCTGTGTGAGAGTACACTGTTGTTCTGCAGAGCTGAGCTGCACGTCTGAGGGAAAGCCGCCCGGTACTCCTTACATCGCAGGTAGGGCAGTGTTCACACTGCAGCGCCGTGTATCTCTTCTTACTTTCTAGGGGGATGAATGGGGGGAGTAGAGGGTCGTGTGCAGCCTTCATCATTCATTACATAGGTGGCACTGAATGGCTCGGTTTGGTGGTTCCTGGGAATGACAGACTATATGCGCTTGGTGATAAATTGAAAATAATTATTCAGGATTGGGGAAAAAGGTGTTTTGTTTTTTTATAATGAGCTATATCTGGTGTTTTAGTTCTAACCCATTCAAGAGAATGGCCTCACCTTGAGCACCGGTTATAGCCTGTGGACATGGATGGCGTCCGTCTGCGTTCTGCAATTTGCGGAAAAGCACGGACAGCCATTGATATAATTGCCTATTCTTGTTTGCAAAACTGACAAGAATAGGACAGGTTATATTTTTTTGCGGACCACGGAACGGAGCAACGGATGCGGACAGCACACAGAGTGCTGTCCGCATCTTTTGCGGCTCCATTGAAGTGAATTGGTCCGAATCCGAGTCACAAAAACCGCGGCTCCGATGCAGACCAAAACAACGGTCGTGTGCATGAGACATGGTGCGTGTCCGCAATACATGGGCAGCGGCCGTTTGCATTCCACATCACGGATCGCGGACCCATTCACTTGGAACAGAAATACAGAATGCATACGGAGTACATTCCGTTTTTTTTTTTGTGGAACTATTGAAATGAATGGTTCCATATACGGAACGCAAAAAATGGCCCGTAAACGAAAAAAAAAAAACGTTTGTGTGCAGGAGGCCTTAGGTCCCATGTACACAACCTGGGACCAATTCATTTGAGGACAACACAGCGTGTGCGGTCTGCATCCGTATGTCTGTTCCGCAGCTCCTCCAAAACTTGCATTACTACAATAGTGTGGGACCTGATCCACGTGGTCCGTAGCCATGTTTTGTGGTAGCCTTGGTTTGCAGACCACAGAACGGGCACAGCTGTGTGCATGGGGCCTTAGAGGTTTCCTGGGCTCAACATAGTCAACCCCACAATCTGCTGGCCTGCAGTAGTCCTGGGGATGGAGCGGCCATTGAGGGAGAAGCGCTGCAGTTACCAGCACTGTCCACTACACAATGCAGAGCAGCTGATCCATCAAATACTGATGGTCTATCCTGAGAGTCAGCCATGAATATAAAAGTCTCAGTGCTGCTTGGGGATCCGATGTCTCGGTATCCCCATCTCAGATATTCTAGCATAGCCACAGAATGTGCCATAAATCTCTGATAGATGCAGGTCCCACCTCCGGGAGCCGCACATCCCTGCCTGATGAGGCCACTTCCAGGTAAAGACAGAATGGAGAGGTGGCCTTGCATGTCTCTCTTGGCTAATTTATAAGTTGTGGGAGCAGCTGAGCCAGTGGTGTGACTCCCACATAAGCTGGGTTAGGGTGTGTATCTATGCTGTGGGTATGCCCAGAATTTTTTGATGAGAATACCCCTTTAAAAAAGATAGCCGACATTACTTCTGGTCCTAGCAGCCAGGGAAAGGAAGGTGGCAGTAAAGGCATTCCTGGAAGGAAGTTAAGGCTGCTAACGCACAGCGCTGTACTATTGCGGCACGGTGATGGCGCAGGAGCTGTGCCTGTACAATCGGGTCCTGGCTGTATTACACAGCTGGGATCAGAGGGAATTCAATTCTGTTTGTTTAACCACTTAGATGCTGTGGTAAATGCTGACTGCAGCATTTAAGTGGTTAGAGAGAGGGAGGACGCTTCCTCTGTTACCCCATTGGACCCCCCCCCCCCTGCTATGTGATCACAGGGTGCTGAGGGGTTGCTACAGAAGCCTGATCTTTAATAAGGTTTGGGAACTTTATTTCTTAATCTGGTCATCTTTTTCTTTCTCAGAATGACAGACACTTCTGATATAAAGCAGACGTATGAGAACATGTTTTCTCACCGCTTCACAGCACAGGATGCTGAGTATCAGGAATATTTGAAAATGCCAGAAAGCCAACCACCTATTGTTGAAGACTGGAGGGGAGGCAACCAGAGGAATCAGGACAGGTAGGTGCCGACTCCTCATTGGAGGTCAGTTGTTTGTCTATTTTTGACAGACAGATTAGCATGGTAGACTATCCAGGATGAAACACTGAATCACCGGCAAGCAAGTCAGAGATCAACATTTTGCCATACATTTGAATTTTCAAAAATAATATACAAACATATACTCCATTTAATTCAATAAAGGCAGGTATGACTTTATGATCACTTTTTTTTTTTTTTTTTTTGGGAGGGGCAGAGAGATGGACTAAATATGTCAATTGTGTTTTGTCATTTTATAAAAAAAAATATTTAATTACTGTGTTCTTTGTGTGGTATAATTGACATGTTAAAGGAGATGATCAGTTGTAATTACACTGTCCTCCCTCTACAAGTGAACTTACAGGCAGGTAATTTTGAAGCGGCACTCGCACAAGCAATGCTACCTTTTCAAACAGCTGATGGGTGAAGCTGCCAGGATTCTGACCCCTGCCGACCTGATATATTGATGACCTATCCTGAGGACAGGTCATCAATATCTTTTGACTGCACAACCCTTTTAACTTTATTCTGCAGGTTGATACTATTAGGCCCACTTCACATGACCGAGTTCCACATATTAGACTCGCAGCATGTGTCAGCGAGAGCACCCGTCCTGACCTCCCAGCACTGACTGGGTCGCATAAAATTATATTGATTTATGATGCGGTGTAACCCTTAGAGGTCTGGAATGTATTGGATAACACTGACGGCATTATGTCAGTGTTATCCAATACATTCCAGAATTGTAAGGGTTACATACCATCATAAATCAATATAATTCTATGCAACCCCATCAGTGCTGGGAGGACAGGACGGGTGCTCTCGCTGACACATGCTGCAAGTCCAATGCTTGGAACTTGCTCGTGAGCAAGGGGCCTTAAAGAGGACCTTTCACCGATCCTGACATTGTGAACTAAGTATCATGACATATACAGCGGCGCCCAGGGATCTCACTGCACTTACTATTATCCCTGGGCGCTGCTCCGTTCTCCCGTTATCCCCTCCGGTATCTTTACTCACTAAGTTATAGTAGGCTGTGTCTTCCCTTGTCCTGTGGGCGTCTCCTTCTCCTAGGCTGCAGCGCTGGCCAATCGCAGCGCAGAGCTCACAGCCCGGGAGAAAAAAACCTCCCAGGCTGTGAGCTGTGCGCTGTGATTGGCCAGCGCTGCAGCCTAGGAGAAGGAGACGCCCACAGGACAAGGGAAGACACAGCCTACTATAACTTAGTGAGTAAAGATACCGGAGGGGATAACGGGAGAACGGAGCGGCGCCCAGGGATAATAGTAAGTGCAGTGAGATCCCCGGGCGCTGCTCTCCATGGCAGCATACTTAGTTCACAATGTTTTTCCAGGTGAAAGGTCCTCTTTAAGGTGGGTTTACACGGGCTGAGGAGCAGCAAATTATCTGGAACGAAGCTTTCTTCTTGATAACTGACTGCTCGTTCAGTGGGGGTGTAGCGCTGCATGTAACCTACACAGTATGAGCCATCGCTTCTCATAGAGCTGCATTGTTACTGGGCAGCACGATCTGCTGCCCTGCACTCATGACAGTTTCACCTGATGAACGCGCGTTTCACTCGTTCATCGGCTGCATCTTTAATGTTTGTCCCCGATAATCTGCCTGAAAATCCACCATTACACTGAAGCCAAACTTGGACATCTATTTTAACCACCTCAGCCCCCAGTGCTTAAACACCCTGAAAGACCAGGCCACTTTTTACACTTCTGACCTACACTACTTTCACCGTTTATTGCTCGGTCATGCAACTTACCACCCAAATGAATTTTACCTCCTTTTCTTCTCACTAATAGAGCTTTCATTTGGTGGTATTTCATTGCTGCTGACATTTTTACTTTTTTTGTTATTAATCGAAATTTAACGATTTTTTTTGCAAAAAAATGACATTTTTCACTTTCAGTTGTAAAATTTTGCAAAAAAAACGAGATCCATATAGAAATTTTGCTCTAAATTTATAGTTCTACATGTCTTTGATAAAAAAAAAATGTTTGGGTAAAAAAAAAAATGGTTTGGGTAAAAGTTATAGCGTTTACAAACTATGGTACAAAAATGTGAATTTCCGCTTTTTGAAGCAGCTCTGACTTTCTGAGCACCTGTCATGTTTCCTGAGGTTCTACAATGGCCAGACAGTACAAACACCCCACAAATGACCCCATTTCGGAAAGAACACACCCTAAGGTATTCGCTGATGGGCATAGTGAGTTCATAGAACTTTTTATTTTTTGTCACAAGTTAGCGGAAAATGATTTTTTTCTTTTTTTTTTTTTCTTACAAAGTCTCATATTCCACTAACTTGTGACAAAAAATAAAAACTTCTATGAACTCACTATGCCCATCACGAAATACCTTGGGGTCTCTTCTTTCCAAAATGGGGTCACTTGTGGGGTAGTTATACTGCCCTGGCATTCTAGAGGCCCAAATGTGTGGTAAGGAGTTTGAAATCAAATTCTGTAAAAAATGACCTGTGAAATCCGAAAGGTGCTCTTTGGAATATGGGCCCCTTTGCCCACCTAGGCTGCAAAAAAGTGTCACACATCTGGTATCTCCGTACTCAGGAGAAGGTGGGGAATGTGTTTTGGGGTGTCTTTTTACATATACCCATGCTGGGTGAGATAAATATTTTGGTCAAATGCCAACTTTGTATAAAAAATTGGGAAAAGTTGTCTTTTGCCAAGATATTTCTCTCACCCAGCATGGGTATATGTAAAATGACACCCCAAAACACATTCCCCACCTTCTCCTGAGTACGGCAATACCAGATGTGTGACACTTTTTTGCAGCCTAGGTGGGCAAAGGGGCCCATATTCCAAAGAGCACCTTTCGGATTTCACAGGTCATTTTTTACAGAATTTGATTTCAAACTCCTTACCACACATTTGGGCCCCTAGAATGCCAGGGCAGTATAACTACCCCACAAGTGACCCCATTTTGGAAAGAAGAGACCCCAAGGTATTCGCTGATGGGCATAGTGAGTTCATGGAAGTTTTTATTTTTTGTCACAAGTTAGTGGAATATGAGACTTTGTATAAAAAAAAAAAAAATCAGCATTTTCCACTAACTTGTGACAAAAAATAAAAAATTCTAGGAACTCGCAATGCCCCTCACGGAATACCTTGGGGTGTCTTCTTTCCAAAATGGGGTCACTTGTGGGGTAGTTATACTGCCCTGGCATTTTCCAGGGGCCCTAATGTGTGGTAAGTAGGTAAATGACCTGTGAAATCCTAAAGGTGCTCTTTGGAATGTGGGCCCCTTTGCCCACCTAGGCTGCAAAAAAGTGTCACACATGTGGTATCGCCGTATTCAGGAGAAGTTGGGGAATGTGTTTTGGGGTGTCATTTTACATATACCCTTGCTGGGTGAGAGAAATATCTTGGCAAAAGACAACTTTTCCCATTTTTTTTTATACAAAGTTGGCATTTGACCAAGATATTTCTCTCACCCAGCATGGGTATATGTAAAATGACACCCCAAAACACATTCCCCACCTTCTCCTGAGTACGGCGATACCAGATGTGTGACACTTTTTTGCAGCCTAGATGCGCAAAGGGGCCCAAATTCCTTTTAGGAGGGCATTTTTAGACATTTGGATACCAGACTTCTTCTCACGCTTTGGGGCCCCTAGAATGCCAGGGCAGTATAAATCCCCCACATGTGACCTCATTTTGGAAAGAAGACACCCCAAGGTTATTCAATGAGGGGCATGGCGAGTTCATAGAATTTATTTTTTTTTTGGCACAAGTTAGCGGAAATTGATATTTTTAATTTTTTTCTCACAAAGTCTCCCGTTCCGCTAACTTGGGACAAAAATTTCAATCTTTCATGGACTCAATATGCCCCTCACGGAATACCTGGGGGTGTCTTCTTTCCGAAATGGGGTCACATGTGGGGTATTTATACCTCCCTGGCATTCTAGGGGCCCTAAAGCGTGAGAAGAAGTCTGGAATATAAATGTCTAAAAAATTTTACGCATTTGGTTTCCGTGAGGGGTATGGTGAGTTCATGTGAGATTTTATTTTTTGACACAAGTTAGTGGAATATGAGACTTTGTAAGAAAAAAATAAAAAAATTCCGCTAACTTGGGCCAAAAAAATGTCTGAATGGAGCCTTACAGGGGGGGGTGATCAATGACAGGGGGGGGTGATCAATGACAGGGGGGGGTGATCAATGACAGGGGGGGGTGATCAATGACAGGGGGGTGATCAATGACAGGGGGGTGATCAGGGAGTCTATATGGGGTGATAACCACAGTCATTGATCACGCCCGTGTAAGGCTTCATTCAGACGTCCGTATGCGTTTTGCGGATCGGATCCATCTATCAGTGCATCCGTAAAAATCATGCGGACGTCTGAATGGAGCTTTACAGGGGGGTGATCACCACAGTCATTGATCATGCCCCTGTAAGGCTTCATTCAGACGTCCGGATGCGTTTTGCGGATCGGATCCATCTATCAGTGCATCCGTAAAAATCATGCGGACGTCTGAATGGAGCTTTACAGGGGGGGTAATCAATGACAGGGGGTGATCAGGGAGTCTATATGGGGTGATCACCACAGTCATTGATCATGCCCCTGTAAGGCTTCATTCAGACGTCCGGATGCGTTTTGCGGATCCGATCCATCTATCAGTGCATCCGTAAAAATCATGCGGACATCTGAATGGAGCTTTACAGGGGGTTGATCAATGACAGGGGGGTGATCACCACAGTCATTGATCATGCCCCTGTAAGGCTTCATTCAGACGTCCGGATGCGTTTTGCGGATCGGATCCATCTATCAGTGCATCCGTAAAAATCATGCGGACGTCTGAATGGAGCTTTACAGGGGGGTAATCAATGACAGGGGGTGATCAGGGAGTCTATATGGGGTGATCACCACAGTCATTGATCATGCTCCTATAAGGCTTCATTCAGACGTCCGGATGCGTTTTGCGGATCCGATCAATCTATCAGTGGATCCGTAAAAATCATGCGGACATCTGAATGGAGCTTTACAGGGGGGTGATCAATGACAGGGGGGTAATCAATGACAGGGGGGTGATCAGGGAGTCTATATGGGGTGATCAGGGGCTAATAAGGGGTTAATAAGTGACGGGGGGGGTGTAGTGTAGTGTAGTGGTGCTTGGTGCTACTTTACAGAGCTACCTGTGTCCTCTGGTGGTCGATCCAAACAAAGGGGACCACCAGAGGACCAGGTAGCAGGTATATTAGACGCTGTTATCAAAACAGCGTCTAATATACCTGTTAGGGGTTAAAAAAAACACATCTCCAGCCTGCCAGCGAACGATCGCCGCTGGCAGGCTGGAGATCAACTCTCTTACCTTCCGTTCCTGTGAGCGCGCGCGCCTGTGTGCGCGCGTTCACAGGAAATCTCGGCCATCGCGAGATGACGCGTATATGCGTGACTGTGCGCAGCGCTGCCACCTCCGGAACGCGATCCTGCGTTAGGTGGTCCGGAGGTGGTTAAAGGCATGTCTAGCCAATAAAAAGAGATCTCCATATCTGTTATCTAAAGTCGAGGCCCACCTCCACTCAGGAGTGCTGCCACGTATACAGAATGGCATCT
Organism: Bufo bufo; assembly: GCF_905171765.1. NCBI lineage: Eukaryota > Metazoa > Chordata > Amphibia > Anura > Bufonidae > Bufo > Bufo bufo. Next base: position 668,336,396 of record NC_053389.1, read on the forward strand.
GTTATCATGTGCTCCCCTCATGCCTTGTTCTCATTCAGTGCTGCACACACTTGGGTTCCAATTCAGATTGCTTTTAGTATGACTAATTTGCCATCTGTAGGTCTGTTAACAAACGCACTTCTTGCATATACATCATCGCACATATTTATGGTGTAAACAGAGCCTAATGTTAAGTTCATACTTGAAAAAAGTATAGATGTTAATCGACTTTGATCGAATGGAAGGAAAATACTTCAAATACCGAATACCAATAATCAATACATTGTATAACATGAATCTGTTTCTGTTGATTACAGGTATAGAGATAACAGACACCAGAGAGGCTGGGAAGGAAGACGTGACTGGTCCAATAACAGCTATAATCAACCACGAGGTGGTAGAGGCTGGGGTAGTAACCACAACCAATACAGACAGGATCGATCTTACCATCAGGCAGGAGGACACCACAGCTATCATTCTGGAAACCAGAGATTTTACCCTGATCGTTATTAATGATATCATTGGTGGGGTGTAATATTTTTGTTTGTATGTGTGGCGATGACCAGCAATTCCTATGGTAATTGCATGAGCTAGAATAAAATACACACATGCTCAAATGTGTTTTTTACACTGCTCCGTACACATCAAGGGTCATCATGCTCTATGAATTTCCATTTCTACATTGTTGTTTAGCATTGATTGAAAAATAAAGCAATGTCTACTCTAGACCGTGGAAGTATTTTATGGGCACTTTAAAAACTGTTGTGTGAGTAAACCCTAGTGCAAAGAAAAACTAGTTGTTATCCCAACGCTTTGCTTTGAAAAAAAAATATATTCTACTTTTAGGTGATCAGATCAGTTGCTTTTTTGATCAAAAAAAATGCAGCCACATAAAATGTACCCTAAGGAAAAATTAGAAGAAAAAAAAAAACTCATTCTCAATGCATTTTATTTTTATTGAAAACAAGTATAAAGTCATCAGAACAATAATCTTTTCTCAGCCGTAACAATACCTAGAAATCACAATGCAGTTAAAAAACATACATTAGAAGAACATCAAAGTTCAGTTTTTACATCGGTGGAGAAAAGCGCACCTAGAGCAGAGCTGTATCAGAACACCTTGAGTGGGGGAAAATGAGGTAATACATGCACATCTTTTATGTCATTTGGTGTAGGCCACTTCTGTAATGTTGAAGGTCCATCCAATGCATTAGGAGGGGAGTAGTAGAACTAGATCATTATTATTTTTTTTTATAATTGGACCATCCTTCAATATCAAATAGGCCCAAGAAAAAGAAAATGGGACATAGTCATTTTAAAAGGTATAGAAGCAGTGGAGAGCATGAAGTGTTTCCCTTGAGCTCTCTCTTGTGAACCAAGTGTTAAATTTGTGATCCGAGTCCACGCCATACACGTGGTGCGGATTTGCATTGTATATATTTTGCCAAAAACAAGAAATGTTGTTGGCAAACTGAAGTATACTGGCAGTTTAGTATTCTACCTGCAGATAGATAAGGTTGCTGTAGGGGGCTAGTCCCCCGGTCACACTGTTAGATCATGTAGCCTGGCCCCCTATAGAAGCCTCATTTATGTGCAAGTATAATACTAAGCAGCCACCCCCTCGTGAATGGTAGGTGTGTGTGAGTGCTTGTAAATCAGTATTTTGGACCTCTTTAACCCCTTCTATGTAGCATTTTGCCTTTCCATGTTTCACTGGGAATTGCCCACTGTTATTTTAAGTACTGTAGATCCGAAGCCACTTTCTAGGCTTCCAAATCACTTGATTATAATGAATAGGAGTTTACAGCACCATGCAATGTGTCTGGATCTCTCTTAAAGGGGTAAGAGATGTCTGGTTTTAGGAGAAAACAGAAACATGTAATCAAATAGGTACCACTTGGAACCAAACCAGAGCTTGGGAATTTTTTTTTTTACAGTAGAAATTTATTTATGAAGTTATTGTGCGAAGTCTCGCAAGACTTCGCAGTAATAACTTCGGCTTATAGGAGTCAATACATTCTAATACTGTACAGAGCACTCGCTCCGTACAGTATTCCAACGAACTATTATGCGTATCGACTTCGGATATTAGATCCGAAGTAGATTCACTCAGCTGTAGTCATTAATTATCTGATAGCCCCCACACTGCTGCTTTGGTACTCCTAGCAGGGGTCTGTTTACCCTACTACTGCAGTGATGTCACATCGACGTGTGACAACTGCAGCCAATCGCTGGCCTCGGCAGTGCACCGAAGAGACCAGGGATAGGCTGAAGTGGTCACATGTTGACATGACATCACTGCTACAGCTAGGTAAACAGAGCCCTGACAGGAGAACTGAAGCAACGGCGCAGGATCTTTCGGGTAAGTAACAGTCTGTTCTTTACTGTAGGCAGATTGCATGTGCTGTCCAGTTTCCTACCGAAACAGGACACCCCATTTAAGGGAATCAGTCACCTCCCTGGAGAGCTAAATGCTCCTCGAGTCCAGATAAATAATTTTTTTTACGGTCAAACTACCACCTTTCCCATTGTAATACATCGAGTGGACTAGTCAGTCCTCCCAGTGTATTACGGCGCTGGCTTGTGGGTTCGTAGCACATTGGGTGGTGTCTACCATGAGGCTAATATTATCTGCTCTTCATTATTCAGACATTTGTGAATATCTGCTGACAGTATTGTAAAGTAGTAGTTCCTCAATAAAACGCTTGACCATCATGTTATATGTACGGTAGATTAAAACGTGGTTGATTTTTATTATTTCAGCATGGCTTCTCTGTATAATTTCATCAAATTCAAAAAGTCCATCAACAAGAAAAAATAATCAGCTTTTGGATGCTTCACTCTTTAGTTTTTCCAAAACAATTTCTGGTGTTGTAGCTGCTGAAATCTTCACTATTTTTTCCCGACTTTTTCCACCCTGTAAGATAGTCAGCTTTTTGTTAATCTGCATTACATTATCCACATACATGATCTAGGTTTAGCAAATCAGAAATACACATCTGCACACAACAGCTATTTAATTAGCTGTAATGCACCTTCATAGTAAATAAGGGGTCCCATGTTCCAGGCTGAGCATGAGCCCTGCTGCTCCATTCATTCGCTATGAGACTACTGGAGATAGCAGAGTTGTACTCTATTTCCAGCAGTCCCACAAAGGATGAATGGAGCTGCAAGCTGTATATTCGGCCTGCCGCTCCATCAGGACGAGAACATGGGATCCCTGTTTTGGGATCAGTGGGGGTCCAAGCAGATGGACCCCCAGCGGATCAGTTATTTATCCCCTTTAAAGGGAACCTGTCACTAGGATTTTGGGTATAGAGCTGAGGACATGGGTTGCTAGATGGCCACTAGCACATCCGCAATACCCAGTCCCCATAGCTCTGTGTGCTTTTATTGTGTAAAAAAACTGATTTGATACATATGCAAATTAACATAAAAGAGTCATATCTTACTTGTGTGACCAGAGAAGAGTCATATTTTCAAGCTATGACTCATCTTAGGCTGGGTTCACACGAGCGTGTCCGGATGCGTCCCGGTGTGTTGCGGCAAAACCGCGCGAGTAGGAATGCAATTGCAGTCAGTTTTGACTGCAATTGCGTTCCGATGTTCAGTTTTTATCGCGCAGTGCAATGTGTTTTGCACACGCGTGATAAAAAACCGACACTGGTACCCAGACCCGAACTTCTTCACAGACGTTCAGGTTTGGGTTAGTTGTAGTGTAGATTGTATTACTTTCCCTTATAACATGGTTATAAGGGAAAATAATAGCATTCTGAATACAGAATGCATAGTACAATAGGGCTGGAGGGGTTTAAAAAAATAAACTCATTAACTCACCTTCTCCTCTTGATCTCGAAGTTCCCGGTCTCTTCTTTACTTGAGTTGTGGGCTAAAGGACCTTTGGTGACGTCAGATCTCATGCCCCAATCACATGGTACATCACCACGGTGATGTACCATGTGATTGGAGCATGAGATCTGACGTCACCAAAGGTCCTTTAGCCCACAACTCAAGTAAAGAAGAGACCGGGAACTTCGAGATCAAGAGGAGAAGGTGAGTTAATGAGTTTATTTTTTTAAACCCCTCCAGCCCTATTGTACTATGCATTCTGTATTCAGAACGCTATTATTTTCCCTTATAACCATGTTATAAGGGAAAGTAATACAGTTTATAGACTGTCACCTAGCAACCATGCGTGAAAATCGCACCGCATCCGCACTTGCTTGCGGATGCTTGCGATTTTCACGCAACCCCATTCACTTCTATGGGGCCTGCGTTGCGTGAAAAACGCAGAATATAGAGCATGCTGCGATTTTAACGCAACGCATAAGTCATCGCTCATCTGAACAGCCCCATAGAAATGAATGGGTCCAGATTCAGTGCGGGTGCAATGCGTTCACCTACCGCATTGCACCCGCGCGGAAATCTCACCCGTGTGAACGCAGCCTTAGGTTAATTTGCATATGTAACAAATCGGTTTTTATACACAATAAAAGCACACAGAGCTATGGGGACTGGATATTGTGGATGTACTAGCGGTGATCTAGCAACCCATGTCCTCAGCTCTATACCCAAAATCCAGATGACAGGTTCCCTTTAAATCAGCACTGTAGCAGAAATATACAAGATATTTTTCTTTAAAAGTAAAATAAAGTATCCTATTTTTTTGATGGCTGTGTGAATGAGGACTAAAGTAACATTCCTTAGATTTCAATATGACCGATCCTTTGTTCTCACAGGAGAGGAGACAAACCACCACCCGAAGTGTTTGGCAGCGGCTTAGTCCCCTCTCCAAACTGAACACAAGTTCGCTCTGCTGGGCCAAGTGGTCCACACATATACAGTATCTGACAAAAGTGAGTACACCCCTCACATTTTTGTAAATATTTTATTCTCTTTTCATTGGACAACACTGAAGATCTGACACTTTGATACAATTTAAAGTAGTTAGTGTACAGCTTGTATAACAGTGTAAAGGTGCTGGACTGGCCAAGCATGTCTCCAGACCTAAACTCTATTGAGCATCTGTGGGGCATCCTCAAATGGAAGGTGGAGAAGCGCAAGGTCTCTAACATCCACCAACTCCGTGATGCCATCATGGAAGAGGATTCCAGTGGCAACCTGTGAAGCTCTGGTGAACTCTATGCCCACGAGAGTTAAGGCAGTGCTGGAAAATAATGGTGGCCACACAAAATATTGACACTTTAGGCACAATTTGGCCATTTTCACTTAGGGGTGTACTCACTTTTGTTGCCAGCGGTTTAGACATTAATGGTTGTGTGTTGAGTTATTTTGAGGGCACACCAAATTTACACTGTTATACAAGCTGTACACTGACTACTTTACATTGTATCAAAGTGTCCTATCTTCAGTGTTGTCCCATGAAAAGATAGAATAAAATATTTACAAAAATGTGAGGGGTGTACTGACTTTTGTGAGATACTGTATATATAGTAAATGGCCACCTTCGAGAAACATATCACAGGTTATGAAACTGGGTAAAAATTTGCCCCAGTCCCTAGGGAAATTCATTATAGAAACACAGTGGAAGCTCTACACTGGAGCCCACAACAATATGGTCAGACAAGATGGCCATGCTGTGATTTGACCCTTGGATCTATTATAAGGATCTGGTCATCTACGGTCAGCTTTTGCTGAAGAATACGAATCATAACGCGTGCTGGTTTTGAACACCCAGTTCAACACTTGTGGCTCCCGGGTTCCGATGCAGAATCTGTAACAAGGACACCCAGCTACCATGTCTCATTTATTATTCTGCTCTTCTACGGAGAGCTGGTTTTTGGCCTCCTAAGGCACCAGTGTCTGTTGCAGCCGCTACTGCTGCACCCCCATAGCTACAGCCCTGTGAGCCACATGTATTATACTGTACATTCTGATATCTCTGAATGTGGCCTTATAGACTGCTGTTAACAAAAGACTTACCTTTTCAAGATTAACTTCACTTTTCTTCACCTCCAGGACCTTGGAGAGATAGCGGCATAATTCAGCATTTGCTTCTCCTTCAGATGGAGGAGCTGCAATTGCAACTCCAACAGCCTCTGTCGTCACATCTATTGTAGAAATATAATACAGTCAATGAATTAACAGAGATTGCAGATTTCATCTGTGGATGGCGTGTTGATAAGGAAAACTAATGGCAGGAAAGGAAAGGTGACATCCCTATCACTGACAGGATCACGGAGAATCACAGGCACAGCTACACCTGTCTTAATTGAATACGCCACCCTTTCACAACGTACTGGACCTGGAATGTAATGTGTTTGCAGCAGAATGCAAATGGATGGAGTTTTACAAAACCTCATTGGTACGTCTAGGAAAGTGCATAGATTTTAGGATATGGTACACCAGGGATCAGCAACCTTTGGCACTCGGTCTGCTGTGAAACTACAACTCCCATCATGCAAACTTACTCGGCTCTTCTTGTAACTCCCACAAAAGTGAAAAAAGGATTCTGGGAATTGTAGTTTCGGGACATCTGGAATGCCGGAGATTGCTGATCCCTGTGGTATACATTCAAATCTGCAGCATGCCCTACTTGTACCAGATACCTTTTGCAATGCATTTTGCCATGCTTTTACAGCAAAATGTGCAATAGATTACTCCTTTCATGTCTGAACACACCTCAGACTAAGGCCCCTTGCTGACGAACGTGTCCGGATGCGTCCCGATGCATTGCGGCAAACTCACGCGAGTAGGTACCCAATTGCAGTCAGTTTTGATTGCGTTCCGATGTTCATTTTCTATCGCGCGGGTGCAATGTGTTTTGCACGCGCGTGATAAAAAAAAAAAGACTGTGGTACCCAGACCTGAACTTCTTCACAGAAGTTCAGGTTTGGGTTAGTTGTAGTGTAGATTGTATTATTTCCCCTTATAACATGGTTATAAGGGAAAATAATAGCATTCTGAATACAGAATGCATAGTAAAATAGGGCTGGAGGGGTTAATTTTTTTTTTATTTAACTCACCTTAATCCACTTGTTCGCGCAGCCGGCATCTCTTCTGTCTTCTTTTGTGAGGAATAGGACCTTTGATGACGTCACTACGCTCATCACATGGTTCGTCACATGATCCATCACCATGGTGATGGATCATGTGACGGACCATGTGATGAACGTAGTGACGTCATCAAAGGTCCTATTCCTCACAAAAGAAGACAGAAGAGAAGCCGGGCTGCACGAACAAGTGGATTAAGGAGAGTTAAATTATTATTATTATTTTTTTTAACCCCTCCAGCCCTATTTTACTATGCATTCTGTATTCAGAATGCTATTATTTTCCCTTATAACCATGTTATAAGGGAAAATAATAATGATCGGGTCCCCATCCCGATCATGACCTAGCAACCGTGCGTGAAAAATCACACCGCATCCGCACTTGCTTGCGATTTTCACGCAACCCCATTTATTTCTATGGGGCCTGCGTTACATGAAAAACGCACAAAGAGGAGCATGCTGCGATTTTCACGCAACGCACAAGTGATGCGTGAAAATCACCGCTCATGTGCACAGCCCCATAGAAATGAATGGGTCCGGATTCAGTGCGGGTGCAATGCGTTCACCTCACGCATTGCACCCGCACGGAAATCTCGCCCGTGTGAAAGGGGCCTAAGGGTCCATTCACAGGGCCGTATGAGCTTTGCGGATCCGCAAAACACGGACACCGGCAATGTGCGTTCTGCATCTTGCGGACCGCACATCGCCATCACTCTCATAGAAAATGACTTGTCCGCAATTGCGGACAAGAATAGGACATGTTCTATTTTTTTGCAGAACGGAAGTGCGGATCCACAAATGCGGATGCGGACAGCACATTCCAGCCCTATTGAAAATTAATGGGTCCGCACCTGTTCTGCAAAATTGCGGAACGGATGCGGACGTGTGAATGGACCCTTAGGCCGAAACCAGATAAGGCAGCATGTGCCTCCGACAAGTCTGCCTTAGGGTACATGCACACAGTGAATATTGTGCACGGATGTTTGTATGGAAAAGACGCAGCGTAGTACAGTACAGTGCAAAATCTCAGGTACACGGTGCAGAAATTTTCCACGTGGAAATTTTCTAATCTGCGGAGAGTGAGATCAAATCGACAACAAACTCCACAGGTGGACTTTGGTGTGGAAATACAGCCATGAAACCACATGAAAATTCACATAAACTACATGCACTTCCGAGACACAATGCAGCGTAATAAAGAGGAAGTGGCACTCGCATGGAGTGCCGCCTGCTCTTCAAACAGTTGATAGGCAGGGGTGGCGAGTGTCGGACCCCGCCGATCAGATATTGATGACCTATCCCGAGGATAGGTGATCAATATAAATCACTGCACTACCACTTTAACTAGCTGGGGCTACACAGAAGATACTATGTGGCCATGACACAACCAAGTCTCTAGACTAAGGGTACTTTCACACTAGCGTTTTTCTTTTCCGGCGCTGAGTTCCGTCCTAGGGGCTCAAATCCGGAAAAGAACTGATCAGTTTTATCCCCATGCATTCTGAATAGAGAGTCAGTCCTTCAGGATGCATCAGGATGTCTTCAGTTCAGTCTTTTAGACTGATCAGGCTTTTCAGAAAAACGTAGCATGCAGTATTTTTACCTCCGGCCAAAAAGCCTGAACACTTTGACTGAACGCCGGATCAGGCCTTTTTCCCATTGACTTGCATTAACGCCGGATCTGGCACTGTGTGTTCAGTCAAAACGGATCCGGCTTTTGCATGTTAAACCCGAAAAATGTGAAAAAAAAGTTAAAGTCCATAAATGGCGGATCCGTTTTTTCCAATGCATTTTTTCATTGTGATCAAAATCCTGATCAGGATTCAAATGTAATCCGTTTTCACACGTTTTTCCGGATCCGGCGGGCAGTTCCGGTGTCGGAATTGAACGCCGGATTAAAACAACGCTAGTGTGAAAGTAGCCTAAGTATGCAGCATGCTCTACAATCATTCTTATTAACGCCATACCACAATATAGAGATAATTAGTACCAGCCCAACACAGGCAGGGGGTACTAGAGTTACTACTTACCTGTTACAGCATTCAGTTTAGAACCTGGTTTGGCATGTACAGATATTAAAACACTGCCACTTCTGTCCAGTACAACAGGACCTGTAGGATGGGCAGCCTGTGCCGCCTCCTTCTTCTGTCCTTTTCCCTGTAAAGGACAATTTAATTAGTGTGCAGAATTTCTATTTTATAGATGTCATTATAAATAATACTGAATCAGGGGATGACAGAGGACCCTGTACAAAAACAGAATATAGGTCATTGGACCCCAATAGCTCATCATAGAGCACCCCCTCACATCCCTCTCACCCAGAAACTGTAAGCCATCAAAGGCACCACAGTAGTCACTTAGGACGTACTGACATGTCAGTGAATCATGGACATGTGCCGTCTATGTTCTCCATGGACAGCACATGGATCCATTGATTTTACTGTGTTTATCCTGTGGTCAGTGGAGAAACTACGGAAACATGCACTATTTTGGCCATGATGAGCACCAAGCACCTACGGGTCCTTGAAAACCACCGACGGAACATGGATTCAGGGATCATGCACACAAACGTACTTTTTGTCTGCATCCAAACCGCATTTTTTGCGGGTCGGATGTGGACCCATTCACTTCAATGGGGCCGCAAAAGAAGTGTGCTGTCCACATCCGTATGTCCGTTCCGTGGCTCCACAAAAAATGAAATCCATCCATTTTTGATGGAGGTGTTTTAAAAACTGATAAATGGCCAGAGAATAGATGCGAATGTACCCTAATAGGGAGGAAGCTGTCAGTCAGTCAGAGGAGGGTCGGGAGATCCTACTACTCATGAATACAAAAACTTACACTTTGCTCGCGCTGCAGCCTATAAAGTGTGATTTTATAAAAAAAAAAATAAAAAAAAAAAGACCTGCAACAATCCATGTAAATCATCTACTCGTATAATGAAGGCGTCTGTACAGATTAGGTAGCAGAAACCTGGTGACTTTACTAATGAAGATGTCCCCCTACCCATACCATTCAGGGTTGCTCTAAGTGTCAGGGAAACGAGCTCGCTGAGCCCAGGGGGGCGACAGGGGAGCACAGCTTTTTTAGGCTAGTTTCACACTAGTGGCAAGGAACTCCGGCAGGCTGATGCTGCGGGTGAACAGCCTGTCAGATTTGTAAGCCAAAACCAGGAGTGGGTCCAAAACACAGAAGAGGCACAAATATTTCTATACGCACAAACGTGGTCTGTGGTCATATTCGGGCGTGCAAACAGCGGGTCCGCCATATACAGGCAGTGTGCTCTCCGTATCATGGATGTGGACCCATTCACTTGAATTGGTCTGCAATCCGCAAGATGCGGAGCGGAGGCACGGAAGTACTACGGAGCTCCTCCATGGGATTTCAATCCGTGCCTCTGCACTGCAAAAAAAACTGAATTTGCGGATCATGGACCTATTCAAGCCAATCGGGGTCCACATCTGCAAACGGCGGCCACACAGCCGATGCTCGTGCATTGTGGACCGCTCACGTTCTTGTGCATGAGCCCTTATATCTTTTCTCTTTAAGTTCCACTGGTTTTAGCTTACAAATACCGACCCCGTGAAAGAGGCCTTCGGCCAGGGCACGCACTGGGGATTAAATTACAGCACAGAGCAAATCAATAGCGTTTTGCTCACACGGAGTACATGCTGCGGGCAGAACGGTCATTTGGATTTACGTGCTGATTTTTCTGCAGCTCTGGGAGACAGCAAAGGAGGTTTTGACTTAAAATCTGCATCAAAATTCACATCTAAAATCTAAATACACTGCAAAATCCATATGGCCGTATTGAAATCCGCAACATATTTGTGGTGTTTTTGTGCAGATTTCATCCACATAAAAATATGCGATGTGTGATTTTAGCCTGAGGGTAAATGCACACGTTCAGGATTTACGTGCAGACAATCCGCACTGAAATCTGCAGGTGTTCGCAGGGAAATCCGTGCGGTCAATCTGCATCAATTGAGGATTTGCATGTGGATTTTACTCCTAACCATTGAAGTGAATGGAGAAAAACTGGTCAGGAAAAATAAAATAAAATTCTGCGGATTTTAAAATCCGCACCGTACGTCAAAATTCGAACAGAAAATATCTGCATCGTGTGCATGAGAAACTCAAATTATCATAGAATACAAATGTACATGACCTATGGTGCGGATTTTCTACACGCAAATCTGTGCGGAAAATCCACACGCAATCCTGATTGTGTGCATTTACCCTTAGGGCACCCTCCTGATAGAATCAGGCACCACCATAATGTGACCCTGCGCCACACAGCTGACATATAGTGCCCTATATTGTAGCTGCACCCTGGCATTATTCAGCAGCCAACTAGGCACTGCCCAGCTGGTATGTGTGGTACACTGAATATGATGCCACCCAGGATACCACTGCCAGCTAGATGCCCGGCTCTAGCTCCCACCTGTAAACAAGCCCCAGGACCGGAACAGACATCACCGCTCATTCCTGCCCTTGTATTTTATATCATGGATCCCGCCCCTGTCTGCAAAGAAAGATAGGCCTGCACCAGGGAAGGACCGGCACTCGAGTGGCTGCTCTCCCGGGGCAGGCCACAGCAGCAGCAGTCACCTCTCTGCTCTCCTTCCGCGGCATGGTGTGAACTCGCTCTGGAGCTGCAGCGGCCCGGGGTGGGGAGGGGACGCTGAGAGCTGTTCGGCACACCCGGAGGAGCATGGATCCTGCGGTGTGAGTGACGCAGGGGGGCGCTGTCCGCCGCAGTGAGGGGAGTGATCATAGCACTGAATACATGGCATGTCAGGTTATATTGAGGGAGAGTTATCAAAACAGGTGCAAAGGAGAACTGGCTTAGTTGCCCATAGCAACCAATCAGATTCTACCTTTCATTTTCCAGAGGAGCTCTGGAAAATGAAAGGTGGAATCTGATTGGTTGCTATGGGCCCCTAAGGGTACTTTCACATTAGCGTTTTTCTTTTCCGGCATAGAGTTCCGTCACAGGAGCTCTATACCGGAAAAGAACTGATAAGGTATATCCCCATGCATTCTGAATGGAGAGTAAGGCTACCTTCACACTTGCGGCATGACGGATCCGACAGGCTGTTCACCCTGTCGGATCCGTCCTTCCGCTATTTCGCCGTGCCGTCGCTCCGTCCCCATTGACTATAATGGGGACGGGGGCGGAGCTCCGGCGCAGCACGGCGAAAGGCCACCGGACTAAAAGTCCTGCATGTCCGACTTTAGTCCGGTGGCCTCTCACCGCGAACTGCCGTACTGCGCCGGAGCTCCGCCCTGTCCTCATTATAGTCAATGGGGACGGAGCGGCGGCACGGCGAAATAGCAGAAGGATGGATCCGACAGGGTGAACAGCCTGTCGGATCCGTCCTGCCGCAAGTGTGAAAGTACCCTAATCCGTTCAGGATGCATCAGGATTAGTGTTGAGCGAACTTGTGTTTTAAGTTCGGCGTCTAAAGTTCGGGTTCGGGTTATCGAAGAATCGCATTATGGATTCCGCTACCACGGACCATAACTTGGTCTGTGGTAGCGGAATCCGTAACGCAAATCTTCGATAACCCGACCTTTAGACGCCGAACTTAAAATACAAGTTCGCTCAACACTAATCAGGATGTCTTCAGTTCAGTCATTTTGACTGACCAGGCAAAAGAGAAAACCGTAGCATGCTACGGTTTTATCTCCGGCGGAAAAAAGTGAAGACTTGCATTTTTCCCCATAGGAATGTATTAGTGCCGGATCTGGCATTCAAAATACCGGAATGCCGGATCCGTCCGTAAAAATGTGAAAAAAAGATACAAGACAGATCCGTCTGTCCGCATGACAAGCGGAGAGACGGATCCGTTCTCGCAAAGCATTTGTGAGACGGACCCGCATCCGGATGCTTCTCACAAATGCTTTTAGTCATATCCAGATCGGCGGATCCGGCGGGCAGTTCCGACGACGGAACTGCCTGCCGGATCACACTCCCTCATGTGTGAAAATAGCCTAAGCCAGTTTTGCTTTATACTGGTTTTGATAACTCTCCCCCATTTTGTCCCATCTACTACCAAGTTATAATAAGGAAGGAAACCACTGAACCACTTAGAAACCCACTACACCTTACAATTTCCATATTACATATCTGTATTAATTCACATTTTTCCCACAGGTACCCTATTTGAAACCCGTATTTATATGCTACTTTCCCACTAGCGTTTTTACTGGATCCAGCAGGGTTCATCAAAAACGCTTCCGTTACTGATAATACAACCGTCTGCATCCGTTATGAACGGATCCAGTTGTTTTATCTGTAACAAAGTCAATAGGGGACGGATCCGTTTTCGATTGTGGCAGAGAAAACTGATCCATCCCCATTGAATTGCATTGGGGGTCATTCCGGATACGTCTTGCTCCGCATCCCAGGACGGAAAGCAAACGACAACATGTTGCAGTTTTCTCTCCAGTATGGGAACGCAACGGAACGGAATGCATTTTGGAGCATTCCGTTCAGTTTTGTC